>NC_091484.1:56202122-56353637 GCF_947461875.1 Haliaeetus albicilla | reverse complement strand
AAGGATTTCTGCACCATCTCTACCACAGGTACTCATGAAATAAGATTTACCTGTCACTGATTTGACCCTGCAGGTGTGTGTGACTGAATCAGAAAAAGTTCAGAAGTGAGTAAGAATATAGGTACTTCCTATTTTTTTCTTTCAGCTGTTGCTGTTCTTGTGTTTGTTTATTATCAGTATCCATGATGTGTACATCATCGAGGCCCATTTGTAAACTCTCAGCTTTAATTCTTACATCAGGTTTTCAAAAGATGGATTTAAGCAACGGAAACATAAAAAATATTACAGCAATGAAAACTGCTTTTTCCATTCCACACAACTCAACAGTTGAGAACTATTTAAAATATGTTTATATATTCACATATTTTCTGGGTTTGGATAAACAGAGAAATCTGGTGCATATTTACAATAAGTTTGAAAGTTCAGTAATTATCACCAGAAGTCATCATTAAGCCTCCAGATAAACAATGAAATGTCACTTGGTTTGACAATGCAATAGGAATAATTTCTACTAATTATTCCTGTGATTAATTTGGCTCATTAGCTTTTACTAGAGGAAAAGGAAACTGAAAAATCAATATTTCAGTTCACTCTTTTTTTTCTTTTGCATCATCCAGGAATGCTAGTTATATATTTTGCACAGTAATAAAGGGAACCACAGGGCAGTTAATCACCAATAGTGATTAACAATAGATGCAGGTGTTATCAGAATGCAAAGAACTGTTGATTCAGAAGAAAGTTCTGTCCTTTACAGTCTTTCTTTAGAGATTCAGTTTTTTCCTTTTCTTTAAAACAATCATATTGATGGCTCTTTTGGACAAATTATCTAGAATAATTTCTGTGTTGATTCAGCATCACTTCTTTCTTCCTTTGCTCATATAATATCTAACTGTAACACTTGTTTCTTCCCATTTTTGCTCATTAAGGTGTTGTTTGCTACCCCTTTAGCTTTGCATTTAGTTTTGCCTTTTTTAGCATCTTCACTCAATGCCACCAATGCTGCTGTGAGATGTTTCCTTCACTGTCTGAACACAGCTAGAAAAGCCAATGAACAGTCAAAGCTTTTTAAACATAGGCATTTTAAACTGGGTAATTGCTTTGGTTGGGAGCACTGGTCAGCCGGGCTTTCAACTTATACTGCAATTCGATTAACTGTGATGCCAGAGAAGATGTCAGGATTGTGATGTGCCAGGAGCAAGTCACCAGCTGGTCTGCAATCTTTAGGGGATCTATAAGGCTCAACAAAACATCTACTCAATCTAGGATGCATTGCATGCTAGTCACATTAATGAAAAAAAGGAATCAGTTCTACTGAAGACTAGAACTGATCAGAAGCTTTCTGACTGAATGCTTTGCCCTCTGAAGATCCTGATCTGTCAGGGAGAAATGTACCCATGGTATGTGGCACCTGGGGGAAGCCCAGCTTGTTCTCCAACTGGGCACCTATCCTGGCCTCTACCACGCTGGTGCTGCCCAGAATCCTACCTTCGAGCACCCAAGGCTCTGAAACATTGACAAAGAGAACCTCAGGGGTGATTAGAGAAAGTCAAAGAATAGGTTTGATCTTAAACTATCTTTGTTGTCTAAAGAAAGATGACCACATCTGGGTTATGTATAGCACTCTTTGTAGTCATTGCAGAAAATGGGTAAACCTGAGAATGGTTTCATCTGTGCTTTTTTAAGGTACTTTACTTCATTGGAAAGGGATTATTCTTTGGGAATGCCTGCTGCCTTCCATTGTTCAGAAAGCCTAAATTAGGTTTCATTGTAAAACTTTTAGACAGGAAAGCTGGGACAGAAGAATCCTTCCCAAAATTACATGTAAACTCATATAGATGTTTACAGTTATAGTTATAGTTGTGTATATGTGTATATATATATTTATATAAAAAATATATAGGGATACATACAGATTAATTACAATTCTGCAAGAAATTTTAGTTATTGATTTTCCTTTTTTCTTTTTTTCTTTGAAATCTGGGAATTTCTTGAGAATAGCAGTTCCAGTTTTCATAGAATTCTGTGTATAACAAATATCTTGCTTTGTCTTTTCTGTAGAAGATGAAATCTGAAGTCTGCTAACCACAGATGTGAATGATGTAGCATTCTAACAGAGCTTCAGAGAAAATAGAGCATGAAAACCAGAGTATTCCTGCAGTTCTCATAGGAAAACAAAACCATTTTTTTCAATGCTGAAAAAGAATATTTTCAGGAGTCACACCTAGCTGGGTATATTCAAATGCTTTTCATCAAAAAAGTGCACACACATAGAATAAAATTATCTAAATGCAAGACATATTTTTCAGTCTTTCAATATGGCTATGATATTATGAAGAGAGAGGTACACTAATCTACCATTGCTGGTTGAGCTGTTTCAGCATGGCAATGAGTAATTGGCCAATAGGTTTTGAAACGGATGTAAAGTGGCAGTGCAATGTTTCCAGTGGGGCTATTATAAAACACTTGCTTTCTTAGTTTCCAGTATAAAGGGCTTTGGGCCGTATAATCCATCAAAGAAATTGGTAACTAAATGAAATCCTTATTCTATCTAGAAATAAAAATCTATTTGTGATATTTAGAAGGCCTTTTTACTGTACTATCTGAGCACCTCACAAGCCTTACAGTAGCTTCACTTATACGTAAGTAGGAAATGCGGACCCCTGAGTGACTTGTCCAGACTCATCGGAAAGGTCTGTGACAGAGTGGTGTCAGGCACTCAAGTCTACCCACCTTCAGGCTAATGGTCTGCAAGCTCCTTTGTCTTTTCTACCAGCAGAAAAGGTATAGCTGCTTGCAACCAAAAATTGTAAAGGAATTTGATATAGAAAAGTGTAGGAGAGAGAAAAGAATCATTAAATTCAAAAATTGAGGTTGTATCTGGGCTGAACATCTTTATGACAGCAGTGAAAATAACTACCTGCAAGTGGCTAAAGGACATTCTGCAGTTTCAGATATGTATGCTGCTCCTGTTCCCATTTCCAAGGTTGTTTACTATTATGGCACCATAGCTTGTGATATCAAGTCATCTCATATAATGTTACTGACATTTCAGTGCATGTCAGATATGTTTTAGTGCTGCATGAAAACATGAGATTTTTAAAGAATGTTTGTCTCAATGTATTCCATTGCAATTCAAACATCCAGCAAGACCAGCATTGGAAATGTGTCTTTGATACCTTTTAAGAAACAGAAGGCTGAATTCCATGGTTACACTCCGGCATCTGCAGAGCTTTCTCTGCAATTCTGAGCAAAACTGGGAACAGAACATTTTAAAGCATTTCTCCATAATTGGACTATTGTAAGGGTTTGGTCTTGTTACTGGAACATACAGAATCTTTAACGTCTGTGACTGACTTTGAATGTAACCTCTGTCTATTTCTGTGATTATGAGCATGGTGAAAAATATGGCTGGATAGAAAAAAAAGCATGTATATGGCTGGTGTTATTAGTTTTGCACTTTTATGAGTGCTTATTTACCCTGTTACATTTCATGCAATACATAACAATAGAATGTGTACAAATGGCCCATAAGTCCATCTGAACTTCTTTAGGTTATAATGATCAGGTAAAATAAATTGTGTTTTCAGTTACTCTCCCAGAATACCTGAAGTAAAAATCTGGGTAAAGATGATTTTGGTTTACCTTAAAACTGATATCTAAAAAGAGTTGAGAACAAAAATGTCATCTTTTTTTGTAATGGTGATGGAAAATCTCTCTTTGTTTTCAATTGTCTGAATCACATCCACTAGCAGCACTCAGGAAAATGTGCAGAATGCAAAATAGTATTAGATCCCAAAAAGCATGTGGTACATATTTTATTTCAGAACATCAGTTATGCTACTGAAGTAGGATAGTGAAGTTGCCAGCTTATCAGACAATTATGCATAATTCAAAATTTCTGGAGACTTGAGTCTCAGGCTTTCTAGTTAGTTGTTCAGTGACTAAATTTTTAGATCACTTGCCCAGAGTTTGGTGCCTAGTTTCAGCGCAGTGCTTCAGGAGATACAACTGTCTAATAATGAGATTTGCAAACTGTGCTGAGCTACTTAAGCTAGCCAGTAGGAACTGTTATGAACAGAGGTGGTCTTAAAGTACTTACAACTTTAGCCCCAGTGGGACTCGCAACACTGAAGCTCTACTGTATAAGGTGCTATTATTCATTTCTCACAAAATGCATCTGGAGAAGCCAATGGTGATCCTTCCCTAACCTTTTATCCAGTAACTCATGATTAAAGTACTCGCCCAGGTTGCAGGAAAGGCAGATTCAATTGTCTCCTCTACTTAATGGGATTCAACCCGCCCCCCCATGTCCCAGAAGAGCATCATAATGGCCAGACTATAGGCTATTCTGAGTAAAGGCTTTCTCAGTCCCATGAAAGCTGTTTCATGCTGTCTGAAATAATTGAAACTAGTGGTAGTGCTCTTGTAGCTGTAATGGTCTAAGAATAATAAGAGAAGAAAAGCTTGGTGGGAAAAGGTAATGTCTCCTATAAGAACATCTGATGTAGCTGAAAGAAAAGGACAAGCTCAGGGTCATCTAAGACATTCCCCAGATCTACAGTAGAAATTTAATTTCACAATAATACATTTAATGTAAAAGTTGTAGGACCAAAGAGAGAATTATTATGGCACTTGGGAATGAGGACTTCATCCCTACTTCGATGAGTACTTAAAGTACATTACTTATTCATGCGATGAGGACATGACATTTAGGTAGGTAAGTTAGATGGCTCTAGCTCCATTGTTGTTTTATCCATTCACCATGTAAAAATAGATAAAACAGGACATGCAGCTGGAAGTTGTGAACTATTCTATTTTTTTCTAGCACAATTTTTAAATACTGTTCATACTTGTCAGTGCACACAGCTTTATGTCCTGGTGCCTTGAGAAAGATGTCCTCATCAAAGGCAATATCTCAGGTTTTGCACATGTGTTCAGTGGGTTATTTCAGACCATCCCACCTTCATTTTATGTGGAACACTGTCTTTTTCATGAAATTTCTCACACCAAGTGTCTGCTTCCTGCAGAGAACACTTGTTTTTCATCAGAGCTGCTTGAAAACAGTTTTGCATTCTGGGCTGGGTACTCTGGGATCTGCCTTTCCAGATACTCCCCTCCATGGTGGACACCTGCAGGGCTGTGCACAGGGAAATGCGCGGGCTGGGTGAGCATGGGGAGCATCAATGTGCCTGCAAGGACAATGAGTGGTGCTCATGGCACTGTCTCCCATCTTGGTTGGTCTGACTTCAGCTCAAAGTGACAGCTCTTACCTTCATCTTATGTTTTTCCTCCATTATTAATTTTCACAGGAACATTATACAAGCTCTTCTGTAAAGTCAGAGGCCATATGTGTTTTCTATGAGAGAATAAGTCAGGAGGTGTTAGCCGTAGTTTGGAGAATGCATTTATTGTTTTTCACAATTACGTACAGAATGCCAGTTAAACAATGTCCACCAGCCAAGATAACATCCCAGAGGTCCAAGAGTACAGCTGTACTATTTTCCAGACCACCAATCCCTCATTTACTGTTAACAATCTTGTCAACATTGCTAAAAAAATTAACATTTTCTTCTCATTTATCTTGCAGAATTGAGTACTGGTAGCTGTAGCTCTCAAATATTAGGGTAGTGCATAAAAACAGAGAGCTAATTAATTTTTTTTATTATTATTTTCTCTAGGATTGTTTTATATTTCAGCCTCACTTTTAACTTGAGGATTTGAGTTATATTTGAATCATACCCTTCCTTCCTGACCTGTCCTCTTTTGCCTGTCATAAATAGAAACATCTATACTATAGGAAAGACATGGGGTGGGGGGAATAAAATAGGATAAAGGATTAGGATAAAAAGTAAAAATGCTAATTCAGATTCTTTGCTTAATCAGGTACAAAAGTTCAGTTGAACAATGAGGTCATATAGGGAGTATTTGGCTGGAAATTCCATATTGTAGACCTTTAATAGAAAGCATAGAAGTCATAAAATTCAATCACATCAAGGCTTATATCTAATTTGAAGAAGAGTCAGCCTTCGAGGTCTCAATTTTCTTCTTATTTTGCAATAATGTTTATTACACAAACATTTGTCATTAATAGTAAGTATTAAAATCAGCAGAAAAACTCCATGGATTGGTCAAAAGGTCAGGTAAGATATGTTTATACAAAGTCCAAAGAAGCAAAGAACGCATTTCTTCTTTGCATTGCAGTGTCATTAACAAGGTCAAAATTTTGCACAGAGCCCTCTCACTGCTGCTACAGGACAGCTGTAAAGGAGGAACTTTTAGATCTGGACTTAGCATTTTCTAAAGTTGGAAACGCTTTTAGACCATTGGAAATCTTGTACTACTGACTTCTCAAAATAATCATGTTTCATATGCAGACTGTGATTTCCTGCTTACAGGGATGGCAGATGCAAAAGTATTGCAACAGCTTGTGGAAGTAGTTAGAGCTGAAACATGCACCAAATGGAGTTTTACTGAGACAGTGCCATTCACCGAAGACTGGGTGGGAAAATGGCACAGTGGCTGCAATCCACATAACAAAGAGGCTTACTATGAGCTATAACCAAAACCTTTAGAAGAGAAATGGGAAAATTTTACACTTAAAAATACAGAGGTTTTTTTGAGTCTATTTGATTTTGATAAAATTTTCAAACAAGTGTCGAACTAATGCTCTGTTCTTAGGAATGTGTAGTCATGTTGCTACATCAGGAATGCTACTTATGTGGAGCGTTTTTCATGTTGTCAGACTGTATTGTTAATCTCTATTATAATTTAAATTATTTTAATATTTTGTATTTCTCCAGTGCTATTGAAATGCTTTTAACTTGCTAAGACAACATATTTTGACATTAGCAAAGTGTGACAATTTGACATTATCAAACCAAACAATTCAATATTTCTGATTCTACATTTCTTGGAGCTTCCATTCTGTGAAAATTGATAACATTTTGACATTTCTCTCTGATTTAGAATATAAACACATTTTTATTTGTAAGAAATTTTCATTGAAAGGAAACTCCATTTACGGATCAGACCCTGTTGTGACTCATACTATGGGGAGGTAGCTAGCCATCATTTAGAAGCAGGCACCTCCAGAAGGTGATTCATCCAGTTCTAAAACAGGTGTTTCGGAGAGTTGCAATAAATCATCCACTAAAGGTGCCCATTCCCCTGCACTGATTGGGAAATATATTTAGGCAACTAGTTTAGACTTTGGCAAAAAACTTAGATGTCTGAAGTGGGACGGGAGTCCCATGCAAAATGGACCCATATTCAGAGGTAAGTTACCTATTACTACTGCAAGTAAGGGACTCTATGTAGTTATAATTAATGCACCACCCATGAGATAAGTCTATGTTTGAGTAAATGGTGGGAAGGGAGGGAGGGTTTTTTTAATTTACACTATCTTACAATTTCCTGGTAAGGTTTCTTTTGTTTATTCCCTTGCTATATTCCTTTTATTGCCTTCCTCTTTTAAGCTTAAAATCTAAAAATGCTGGCTCCCCTGAATCCATGTTTGCATTGCTTCTGAATTTGGCCTGATGTCTTTAGCCACACAAGTCAACTAATTACTTGAATCCAATCAATTGCCTGACCTGCAGAAAACACAGAGTAAAGAATCCTGATTAGCTGGTGAGGATGTTAGCTTTCCTTCTTCAGGACGCTCTCTAAGAGTGGGTTATGTTTTAAAAAGTAAACAAAGTCATGGGAAAACTAAGCTTTAGAAAAACACTCTTTCTGATCAGTTATTCTCTTGCTAGGAGCCACATGTGATAGATACCATTTTTCTTGAGCTGTAAAAACTAAATACCCTCAGCCATGTTCTGTGGTTTCCTCTCCGATTCCATTCAGAAAACTGCTCTCTCGGAGTATAATTGGGACCCCTGATGCCATGTTATACTCCAAAGAATTACAGCAAGAAGCAAACTTGTGATTTGTACTGTTCTGCACACAGACTACATTATGCAGGGCTATGGTCAAAATAAGACAGAAAAACTTGGGGTTTTTACCAATTATTTTCTTTCCCTATTAAGACTCTTGAGTGACCTGAGCTCTGCTGAATTAAATAAAAGATTCCTGCTGGTGCCGGTGACTCAGTCCATGGAGAACAGTCCCTCCTGCCTTTTTCACATGAGCAAAACCGCACAGCTCCATACCTCACAGAAGTTTGAACACTTACTTCAGGACGCCACTAAAATATTCTCCTTGACTGAGCCGTGCCATCAGCAGTCTATGCTTCATAAGCAGAGTACATCCAAGATTTCACGTATTTTGCCTCAGAACACGCAGAGAAAGCAGGAAACTTTTTAAATCTGTATTTTCACCAATGTGAACTGAAACATGGAAAAGCTAAAACTTCTCCATACAGTGAAAACAAATATAAACCCACCTTGCGCCAAACCCAGCCCTGAGCCAGATGGGGTCCCAAAGCCATACAGCTGCATTCAAGTAGCTGTGAGCCATCTGCAGGGCCCAGCTGAGAGGAGGATGTGCCTCCTAACTGGCTGATGTCCTGGCTACCAGACTGCAGCTGCGTCATGGCCCTCAGGGACAAAATACAGACAGAGAAAGGCCTTGACTGCTTGCTCTTGGGTCAGCAGTATGCCCATCTGGGATTTCCCAAGCACCCAGCAGTCTGTGGAGGATTTGGGACTTGGGCAAGCCTTGTGCTTTGGAAGGTAACAATATGCCCATGTGTGTTTGCTGAAAGTCTAGGGACTGCGTTTTGGTTTTTTAATTATTGTTAAAAAGTGCTCAGCACAGTTGCTTGTACAGTTACAAGCTCTGTGAGTTGCTGCAGTGTGCATTTCTGAAAGATGTCCTATAAAACAGATACTCTGTAAATGCCCTGATTCATTATGTAAAGCTGTAAAGAGCCAGTAATATCAGCTGCGAGTCAAAGCTTGTAGGCATTATATAGTCCATTAAAGAAAGACTGTGGACGCTGGCTCACCATGGTTATCGCATAAACTATGCAGTACTTGAGAATTTCCGTGTGAATTAGTGGAACAAAAGAGAATTATTTAGCACTCCTCATTAGTGGAATCATCTGGTATGAAAAAGGTAATTGTGGGGTTTCTTCCTCAGTTTGCTTGCTTTTTTACCATTTCTGTGATAGTTTGCAAACTTTTTGCTTAAGAAACCAATTTACTCATTTTGTTTCTCAGGATGTGTTTGTAAAATTGAGGGTGTCCCTGCAGAATACTTGATCTCCTTCTGCGGAGAGAACAAGTTTCCAAGAGGCACTGGGTGTCTTGTTGATCTGAAGAGTTGCAGTGATTTGCCTTTTCTTGGTTTTGCTTCAGAGACTTGCATTATGTGGGGCTATAACTGTGCTTTTCATTGCAGGATTACAGGACCACTGTATTGTGATGGCGTATGTGTAACCATGTAACCATTTTTCCGACCGTTTTTCCTTGTACATAGCTGCAGTCATACTTTTTGGGGTTACATTATTCGGGTTTCATTTTTGAACAGGAGCCTTTGAAATAAAAGTCTTCTCTGATATAGAGTTGTCTACTGTCTCAGTCTTCCCAACTTTGTGAAAAAGGTTAGAGTGAAATCATTGAACTTAGACTTTATAATTTAACTGAACCTGTTAAAAGCTGATCACTTCTAGGCAAGTCTGCAAGCTCACGTTTACTATTGACAGTGAGAGCTGATGTTCGTGACACCCTTCAGGGAAAGCATCTTTCCTTGAGATAAAGCCCAGCAAAGCAAACTGCACACCTTTCATCACAGTGTGCAGTGGGAGCAGGTCCTGAGCCAAAGTCTGCTGACATCAGTTGAATCCTTTCATTTACTTCAGTGTTATTGTTTGGGCCCTACAGTAAAGTGAATCTTTTCCACTGCTAAGCAGCAAGCGGGAGAATCTGAGCTGTGGTAATGCAGAAGTATGGGGGAACAGTGCAGTGCTGTGAGGTCTGTCGGTATATTCAGAGGGGATGTCACTTGGGAAACCCTACCTGAGCAGCAGAATTGGTCTCTTAAAACCTGTTTTTCTGCCTTAGATGTAAAAGACACTGTCACTTATCGTCACAAAAAAAATGAGGAATTTAAGCAAAAACAGTTTTTGCAACTCAGCCAAGCAGCAAAGCTATCTAACCTCTCACAGAAAAATACTGAAAGCACTAAAGCAAATTCTGCTGGTATGATGACTGCCACTGTTTCCTTCAGATCATTTAAATCAGAATGAGACTGCATGTAAACAGCAGAGCAAAGCAGTAGAAGACTACAAAAATCAGTAGAGCTCTTCCGACTGTGAATCTGGCCCCAAAGGCACACTTTGAAACAAAGCGATAACTAATTTTTTTCAAGCTGGCTATTAAGAACAATCCATGACAACAATGGCTAATGGAAACAGCCAGTTCCAAAATGTAAAGCTAATGCATTACCTTCAAAAGAAATGGAGTTAATCAGTTATTACTGCTAGCTGCCCTGTTTGGGCACAGCTTCTGCTGGAATGTGCTCTCTATTTGGATTCATATAGTGTATCCTGTAGACTAGAGTGCTAAGAAGACTGTAGCACCAGTTTTTGTCCTGCTTTTGGAGGGGATTACTTTTTAATTTATATATACATATGTATATTTTATTGGTCCTTCCTTTTCACAGGAGAGATATTAGTTGCTGATAGTTTGAAAAAAAACATTAAAATACTAGACTGGTATGTGAGGTGATAATGTAGCTTATATTGCCTAGCTGTTATACCAGTTTCCTGGCCAGGGAGTTGCAAGGATTTGCTGAAGAATAATAATTCTAAATTTGCCATACTCATGAGTGCAATTAACTGAGAACAGACTTCAGGGAATAAGGAGTCTGCTGCTGCTGGCTAAGAAGTGATTAGTAACTGGCGTAAAACTTCACTGTTCGGGTAAATACAAAAATGAGACATTAAATATGCTAGAACCATCTAAGCTCTCCTTATCACTACTTATGACTACTGACAACAGGCGTGTTTGTGATATGACATGAAGCCAGAATTAACTTTACATATAGAATTTTCTATTCTGCTCACACTCTGTGGAGACAGTATTGCTGTCTGAGTGATTGGTTATGAGTACAGCTTTTTGCTTTGATGCACTCTTCTCAAGTCACATTTGCTTTTCACACAGTCTGTTTTCTCACAGTTCATGCTACCCTCATTAGTATTTTAATCAATGCTCCAAAGAAGTGTGGAGGAAACTGCTGGTTAACTAAAGCTAACACTCAAACATCCAGACCCTGGAGCTATGGTGAATTTGCTTCTGCTGTCTCTTGAGGCCTGCTCTGAGACCTGATTCCCCAACTGTACAGACACCTCAGGCAGCAGCCCGGCTGCCTGGCCCCAACGGGCAATGCCCCCGTGTGCTCACGGACACTTGGTCTCCCTGTACCTCACCACACCGCATCCCCCGAGGCTGTCGAAGGCAGTCTGTGAAGCAGCTGTGGGGAAGGAGGTGAAAGAGCACACTGTGCCCTTCCCTCATCTCCACACTGCTCTTTAGCGGTGGTGTGGATATAGCCAAGTAATCTGATCTATAGGTCTGTGCCTCTCACCCCTCACAGCCAAAACAATCCTTCACTTTATGCCTACTTTCAGTCCCAGAATGGTGCACTACTCAAGCTGCTATTTCATCTGATTTTTTAATGCATGCTCTCGGGGCATCTGGTTCTGGTCCCACTTTGCATTCAAATTAATTCCCAATTGTTGTGCCTTTCAACCATAATCCCCTTTCCTCTCTGTCATTTAGAGTATCCCATCCTTGACTTTTCTCAGGTTCCACATGTTTTTTTTTTTCTCAAACATATTTCTTTCCTTCCTTCTCAGAACAGATTCTTGACTTTCCAGGTACTCAAGCCTTCCCCCCTCCCAGGGTATTTCTCAGTATTTTTACCACCACCAAAGTTTCCTTTCAACTTTCTCTTTCACTATAGAGACAATGTCTGATGTTTTTCTCCCAAAGCATTCTCCCCATTTGAGGCTGGCTAGACTTCATGATCCAAAGAAAGAATATTAAACGTTATGATTTCAGAAGGTGGATTGTAATATAAGTTTTGAGAAAGATGTGTCTTCCGAGCCCAGTCTGAGTGGACAGGAAAGAAAACACATTTGTGAATAGGCACCAAACTGTGTGGTTTCCTTCAGTGCGAGTGCAAAATGTTTCTGCCCACGAATATGGAAAAATTGTTGTTGAGAGAAACCATGCTTGAAGCTTTAACCACCAAAGTTAGTTCATGGCATGACAAATTACCATTTATGATGATGCAGGGAGAGTAAGGTAGAAAAGTTGGGGAGTTTAGTTAGGTGTACGATCAGCCCACCATTTGAAAGTAGAACTATCCTTTTGAATGTAACTCTGTGCTTGCTGATACAGTGTAGAAACAGTTGTGGATGATCCTAGCTAACTAATGTAGTCCTGCTGATCTTGAGCTTGTGCCAAATGCTTCCTTGCCATGGACTTAATAACTCAGTGTCTGACTCTCCCTCCATCCCTGCTACCACACACAGTTTCTAACTAGAAAGTAGTCAGGTAGGGCTTGTAGTGTTGAATGGGCGATTCATTTAGAGCATGACTAATCTTCAGGTCTGTGCAAAAGCTTTGGTGAAAAGCGTAACTCATTTAGAGTCCTGGTGGATTTAGATACGTGCCAGCTGCATAAATAAATCTGTGTCCATGTGATTTAAGAGCATATCCGCTTCCCAGTCTCTTCCCCTGCCACCCTTCTTCCCAGGCACAGCAAATAAGTGACTTCCTAAGCTG
Organism: Haliaeetus albicilla; assembly: GCF_947461875.1. Taxonomy (NCBI): domain Eukaryota; kingdom Metazoa; phylum Chordata; class Aves; order Accipitriformes; family Accipitridae; genus Haliaeetus; species Haliaeetus albicilla. Next base: position 56,340,900 of record NC_091484.1, on the reverse strand, counting down.
CCAGGCTAAGTACTGGTTCTGTCCAGGTTACAAGCTGTTTCAAAGAGAGACAATATTTATTCAGGTCAAGCTGCCCCTCTACCTCAGACATGTTCCTGTTGATGTACAGAAAATTTTCAGGAGGTAGTAATTTCCTTTGGTAAACTAAGAGGAAGGGTCAGGCCCCAAGCTTTGATGGCAGTGGCAGGTCACAAGTCTTAGTCTGCTCTTCCCACCATATTTGTACAAACTGTGGAATTGTTTTCATAACTCTTAAATTCAGTTTAATTCCTACTGACTTTATGGAAGATTTGATAGGAAAGGATCTCTGTATTAAACCCTAACGAACATATCTTTAGATTTATATATAAAGTGGTAATTTATGCTCTGCTGCACAGGTAAAACTCTGTAGTATCTTCACTAAATCCTACTGAATTCTTCTGAATTTTGGCAAGTAAGTTTTAGTAATTGCTTTCCTTGAAGAAAACCCTAATTATGCAGGGAAAAAGTCGTATCTAGAAATACATACATTTTTCAAGTTAGTGTTTCTATAATTTGTTTTATTTCTTAGGGGTTTTGGTTAATAGTGTTTCAAAAAGGGACTAACAACATCTTCTAAAGAAATTCAGGGTCTGACTCATATTGTTGGAAGTGGGGGATTGTGTACTATTGCTGCTTTTCAACATCACAGAAATTACAGGAAAACAAACCCTTTCCACATCTGAAGGCTACTGCTGGAATATGTATGTAGCATTGACCATCCACTCCTCTCATGTGGAGAGGAAATTACTTCACATGTGTTTATTCACTCAGCTGGTTTGGAATAGAGTGATTTACCTTTCTTAAGGCATAGACATACGTTCATTTAACAAACAACTAGATATTTTGAAGTTGAAGTGTTTATCAGTATACTGGTTTTTGCTAGGATACAGTTAAAGTTCTTCATAGTAGCTAATATGGGGCTACGTCTTGGATTTGTGATGAAAACAGTGTTGATAACACAGGGATGTTTTCATTATGGCTGAGCAGTGCTTACACAGAATCATGGCTTCTTCTGCTTCTCACCCCACCCAACCAGCAAGTGGGCTGGGCGGGGGGAACAAGAAGGGGGTTGGTAGGACATCTGCACTACTGGTCCCTGCTGTGTGGGGGCTTTCTGCCTGTTGTGGAAGAATGAACCAAATCTTGGGGTATCACAACCAAATGCTGTGTTTTAATAGATTTAGAATGAACAAATGTGTAAACAAGCGCTATGTCTCTGTACACACAAAAAAGTATAATGTATTTGGTGTATGTGGCAGTGATAAGGAGATATTTCCTTCGAGATACTTCTGTCCCTGGCAGTACCACACACCAGCATATCTCCTTTCTGATAGGAGCAGCTGTGGTACGTAGAAAAGCTCATATACAGCACTTTTGTCCAAGCAATGCCCAGAGAGATGCCAGCCCTTTCGCTCTGTCATCCCTACAGATCTGCCTGGAAAAAAATGCACAAGTCCTTCAAAGCCAAGCATTTTGGCATATAAAACAACCTGCTGCTGGTCAAGAGCTCAGTCTTGCTTGTCCTAAGGAACAGCATAGTTTGCATGAAGATGAGTGCTAATACATTGCTGAAATTTCAGAAATGGCTATAGAATAGGAATAAGCAAATATTTTTTGAGCCACATCATCTCAAAGGGCTAAACACACCAACTAATTTTGATACTCACTTGCCAAGTACAATTTCCCATCTCTCATTAGAGCCTAAGCTCTCCTTGCAATACCTGGAAAGAGCTGGATGACTGGAGAGGAGATTCTTAGAAGTGAGGTTAGCTCACCAGCAGAAAATGCTGTTGACGGGGACGTGACTTGTGTCCTATCCTCTTTAGGGAGGCAGGGCTGTACCTGTGTGATATTATGGAGGTATAATCGCACCTTCCGCTATCTAGGATCCACTATTCTGTCTATTTCCTTGAGTTAGGTGCCTAAGTCATTTCTTTTTAAGAGAAACCTAAGAAAGCAGAGGATTTTTTCCCATATAACATGGTGATTAGTACCTTTCCTTAAGCAGTATATGTAGGATCAGGTCCTCACTCAGTCTGATTTAGAGAACGGTTTTGACCCCAGGTGTCTCATTTCCTATTGATTACACTCCCCCTCTGTTGCCTTCTCCTCCATTATTTGAGGGCAGGTCTTACCTGTTCTACAGTGTAAATGAGAAGTTAAAACATGTTGGAATTATTTGCACACTGTCCAGGCCTAACTTTCTACTATGTACCTCTTACTGGCTTGTGTAAATGTTTCCCAGATCCATGGATGTCCTGCTTAGGGTGTAAAGTGGGAGCAATATCTTTTAGGGCTGTTAATTACACTGCATCAGAGTACTGAATTTTGAAATTAAGTTCCCTTGTAAATCTTTGACTCTAACAGGCTCAGGGTGTAAAGGTGTTAAGTTCAGGCCTCATATTAGCGAGAAACATACAATTAAAAAACACTGATTTTAGTCTAACTACACAAATGTCAATAAAGGAACCCTGCCTGTGGCTGGATCTGGATCTTCTGCTTCTGCCTTCACAATAATTTGGATTAAGGTCTCCTTGCTTTTTTTGTGACTTTCATACAGACAGTTCTGAAACAGTCCATTTTGTGAGCAGATTTTGAAAAACGCTGAACTTAGCTCCTGCTAAAGATCTGAAACCTGACAAATAAATAAATAAATAAAATCTAACTACCACTGTCTGCAAATTTATTCCATTTAGGAGATAATAGCTATAGTTACAACAAGGAAATGATGTCCCCCTATGTTTTTAAATAAGAAACTTTAGCTGTCTAGTACTTATGTTCATTTTGCATGTGAAAGCAAAGACAGTTTCTCCTTGCCATTTTTTTTGACCACTAGCCATTTTCTGAAGTATGGCAAAGCATGCAAAGCAGCAACAAGTTATGACCTCGATATCAAATCCTAGTTCAGGCAACCAAAGCTCAAAGACTGAACATGTACAGTAGTTTTCCAGTTAATCCTCTATCATAAAAGGAATACATAATTTCCTTCTCATCAGTCTGTATACTAATGTCAGATTACTCTGAAGTAGTGCTTTTCAGCTTCTGACATGCAGACTACTAGGTTTAAGGACTATTTCTAAAGATTCTGTGGAAGACATAAAAAAGAAACAGACCTATTATTATTAGGTTTACACTCTCTACTCAGCAGTCTATTTCTTTATTGTAATAATCTTGGAATTGTATATCAAAAAATTTTTGAAGGCCAGTGTCCAGTCACTTAATCTGTGTGTATCATCAAATCTAAAAGACCTTATATCCGTTTGAACAGAAGCCCCGAGAAATGTAAAACAGACATTCTGGCTGTGTTTGTATCAGTACAGAAAATAGTGTCAGGAAACACCCACAGGCACTGGATCACAATCATCTCTGCTATTAAATTTTAGAATGATTCCTGGCACACATTTGGGCCCAGGCCAGCTTGCATTTTCCTATACAGTTCTTGAGCATGTTTGGACAGTTATTGGAAGGACGACACTAGGTTGTCTCTGTCTTGGAGAATAAGATAGTCAACAGTGTGAGTATGGGCTGTTTCAAGCCAGTCAGCTTCAGTGTCAGAGAATGTTCCTTCCACATTGAATGTAATATACATCAGTAGTCCTTGTGCTGATATCTTACTTTACTCCAGTTTGAGTAAAGTATCCAGTGCCCATCCTAACTTGTTTATGACTGTTTGTATGTATAATTGAACACTTACCTTATTTTTGCCTAGAGGTAGCTCCGTCCAAAGAGCAGCTGAGATTACAGTTGGGAAAGAGATGTAAATATCATTGATATTTTTCAGTTTCTAGCCCCCTCAGCAAAAAGGTCTTGCTTACTTTAGTTTTCTTTATGTGTGGGTCAAATCTGATATTTATATGGTACATGCTACTTCGGTTCATTTTTTTGTTCCGAGGACACTTTTTTTTCCCCATTCTTTCAGGAGTGAGTCATAAACAAATCTCAATTGATAAGCAGACATTTTTACAGTGATTACATGTTTATGTATCTTCAGTATACCTGCAATTTGTGCTCTGGTCTTAAAGGCACCAGCATATTACCTCTCACTTCTGAACTGTTATTTCCTTTGTGAAACATCAATAAAACACCAACTTGTGTCCCCAATACATAATACAATCCCTATTTCCACAAGTTGCTATATTTAATAAGAAAGGCTAAATAATTTTTAAAAATATTTTTAATAAAGCTTTCAATTTGAAAATGGCATATCAAATTGTGACAATCAAGACTGTGAAGATGGAAGTGTCAGACCTGGGCTCTTTTAGAAAAATGTAAATTTGAAAGATTCCTGCAATACAAGAAATTGTGGTTCCTGAAAGGTCACACAGATAGAGAGGGAGCAGGAGTGGGAGTATGAGCAGAGTGGAGCAGAGAGGAGAGGGAAAGGGAGGGAAGAGGAAGAGAGTTGTTTGCTCTGCATAACAGGATAGCTGTTTCCCCTAAGGTTCTCCTTGAAGACTGCAACTTGCACACAGGTCTCTTGCTGTTTCTCTTCCACACTTCAAACTGGAGACATGTATAGTGATCAACTTGACAAGAAAAAAATTAAGTAACAGAAGCTGCACAAAAAATGTAAAACTGTGCTGGTGAAGATGAGACTGTTTCATTTCAGCGTATTGATAAGGTTTTTCTCAATCAAGATCAACATGCAATATATTACGTATGTTGTTGTTTAGAGGTTTGCAAGCAGTTGCTGGTAGTTGAAATGTGAATATGTTGATGCCCAAACCAAAACACAGTAGAGTACCGCTTGTGTGACTGAAGTTTTTACAGTCTATGCCACAGAAAGGAGAGACATTAAATTTCATTTGAACAAGAAATAAAATTAATGTTATGAGTTAATAAAATCAATTTGGTGTGAAATTCAGCCCATGTGAAGGAGCAAAAATAAATCTCCCTTTAGCGGTGTACAAGCAGTACATGGGACTCCCGTAAAGAGCAACCTTCATGCCTTTGCAGAAGTCAAAAAGTAGTTCATAAAGGTCAATATTATTAATTTTTATTGGTGTTACAAAGAGGTTACAAAGAGCATTGAAATATATGAAGGCATTGTTGTGCCAGATCTAAGAGATCCAGCCAAGGAAACAATACCATGTCCTGTCAGTAGCAAGCTCTGTCAGTAAACAGTGAACCTGCAGCTCAGAAAATGTTTGTACAAACTGAGCTATAGAACTTCACATAATGGAAATATTCATAAAAGCAAACCTGTTGACTGTTAACAAATAATGCACAAAAATTTTTCTAAAAATGTTTAAAATTGATACTTTGCCTGGATTTGTCAGAGAGTTTCCTCTGCAGCATTATAAACATGTGATCCATTTTTACATTTTTAACTCTTCAGGGATGCACAGTAGTTTTAAGATGTATAGGTAGATGATACCGAATTTTGTACAGTGATTCTGAAAACACCTTTTTTTTGTTGTTTTTTTTTTATTCAAAAGCACAAGAAATATGTAGGTCTACAGAAAATAAACTCCACATGTACTTGCAGGCCATTCTTTGTATTTTGAATTTTTGATGAGGTTCTCTGGGAAAATGCAGTCTCCATATAGACAGTTTATTGCACACCTAGAAAATTTTGGAGCTCTTTTAGTTCAGAGGTCTTCCTGTCTATATATTTACATAGTGTTTCTGAAAGGAAATTTTTGTCACATCTCAGCTTTTGTTGTGCTGGGGAAATCCTCATTGCACAAACCCCTCCCTGAGAAGTGGCAAACTAGGCCTTTCTTGGCCTAGAAATTTCTTTAAGATATTTGTAGTTATTCAAAGTGAAATTCTCAAATGCTGTTCTTTTTTCTAGACTACTGGGTAAATGTAATTATTGACTACAAAAAGAGATAGAGACATTTAACAATACAGCCATTTTCAGAGTAGTGACTTCAGATTCCCCAAAATTTTAAAGCATGGATGTAAAATTTCCTAGCTACAAGTGTAACTCGGTATCTTCTGTTTATATAGAAAAAAGACAGTAACTTCTTTAAACTCCTCAGAGGATGAGGTAACTTTGTTCTTTTGTGGAAGTACATGAAAAACTTTGTTAATTTTTGTGGGGAATTAATTTAATATACAGCAGAAGAGACACTTAGAACTCCTGGGTTTTTGTTTCTGTCTGCATACATCAAATGATTACTGCATTCCTCCTGTCCTGTTATGTAAAGGGTTTTGTGTGGAAAATCCATGTGATGTGCCACAATGATAACAGTAGTAACTTTGTAGTAGCAGAATTTGTTTAGCTGTGATAGTGTCAGGACATAAAGAAAAAGGCAAGTATTGTGGGAAATGTTAATCTTTTTAAAATATAAAGTTGGAAAAAACAGATAAGCTTTTGGGAGCATGAAACCTTCTTCAGATATCCTTCATGTTTATACAGAGAATATATTAAGAAGTCAACTTTCAAGAAACAGGGCATATTATTCCACTTGTATTAGAAAAGCTTTTCTTGTCTTACACAAGTGCGCACAATATGTAATGATTGGTAACAATAATTTACTCTGTCATAAATTGTTATTATTAATTATTTCTATAGTGCCATAGGTGTGTATGGCATTGTACAGACAAATAAAAACTGACAACTCCTTACTTCAAGGAGCATGCAATCCAAATTGCACATAACACAGCAAGGGATGACAATAAACCAAGATAGCAGGTGGGGGAATGCAGAAGGCATAACTTCCATGATTGAGAGAGATGCATTTCCTTAGATACATATCCTGTTTGTTCCTATTTTTCTTTGCCGTCATTTAAAATGAGTGTATGAGGCACAGGAAAATGCATGAACAGTGTCTGGAATGGCAACATATTGAAGCCATTTGTGTTTGAGTTGGAGGAATTGGAGGAAGAGATATGAGATGGTCTTCCCAGTAAAAAAGGGCAGATAATTTCTGTCCTGGATGACCTAAGCTGTTCAGTGGAGAGTTGTGTTTTGCATTAGATTGTGTGCTTGTAACACCATCTACACAAGGCTTCTTATCATATGCTTAAGTTAAGAGTTGAGTTGCTCTGGTTCTGAGGGACAGGGATAGACCATCCAAGCTCAAGAACAATCAAGCAGGAAGTCTAGCAAAGTTGCAGGGAGCCTGCAGGTTTGAATAAGGAGCTCCTGACTAAACTGAAACATGAAAAGGGATCATACAAAGGTGGCCGTAGGATCAGATCAGTCAGAAGGAAGATATGCAGGAATGGGGTTAGGAAAGGCAAAGCCCACCTGGAGCTCAATCTTGGCAAGAGATATCTCAGGCAACAAGAAGAGCTTCTTCAGTTATATTGTAAGCAAAAGGAAGGCTAGGAAAAATACGGGCCTTCTGCTGAATGGGAATGGGGTCCTTGTGACAAAGGCCATGGAAAAGGCTGAGGTCCTCAATGCTTCCTTCACCTCAGTCTTTACTGGTAAGACCAGCCTTCAGGAATCCCAGGCCCCTGAGAACAAAGGAAAAGTCTGGAGCAAGGAAGACTTGGAGGAGGACGGGGAGGACCGGACTAGAGAATGTTAAAACAAACTGGACATGCAGAAGTCATCAGCCTCATTAAGTTCAACAAAGGAAAGTGCAAAGTCCTGCACCTCGTGAGGAACAACCCCAAGCACCAGTGTATGCTGGAGGCCACCCAGCTGGAAAGCAGCTTGGCATAAAAGGACCCAGGGGTCCTTGTGGACACCAAGCTGAACACAAGCCAGCAATGTGCCCTTGCAGCAAAAGCAGCTAATGGTATCCTGGGCTGCATTAGACAAAGTATTGCCAGCAAGTCAAGAGAGGGGCTCCTTCCCTCTACTCAGCACTGGTGAAGCCACACTTGGAGTATTGTGTCCAGTTCTGGCTTCCTCAGTACAAAAGAGACACGGATATGCTGGAGAGAGTACAGCAAAGGGACATGGAGATGATTAAGGGACTGAAGCATCTCTCCCATGAGGAAAGGCTGAGACAGCTGGGACAGTTCAGCCTGGAGAAGAGATGGCTCAGGCGGGATCTTGTCAATGTATATAACTACCTGAAGGCAGGGTGCAAAGAGGATGGAGCCAGGCTTTTGCCAGTGGTGCCCAGTGACAGGACAAACTGAAATACAGGAGGTTCTGTCTGAACATTAAGAAACACTTTTTTTACTGTGAGGGTAACTAAGTACTGGCACAGGTTGCTCACCGATGTTGTGGTCTCTCCACCCCTGGACATATTGGAAACTTGACTGAACACGGCCCTGAGCATCCTGCTCCAGCTGACCCTGCCCAGAGCAGAGGATTAAACTGGATGGTCTCCAGCAGAGCCTCCTGGCATCAGCCATTCTGTGATAGACCAAGCCATTACAAGAAGCAGCCCGGCAGCTGCCTTGGGTTACTCTTTGCATCAAGAAGTTCACAACCTGGATTTCAGCAGCTTTTTCATTTTCATGGAGGTAAAATCAGCATTTTATTTGACACCACTTTTGGAAAATACTCACCTGTGTGAAGAAAAAAAACCAGGATAAGTATGATTACTGTTGTAATTATCCATAGAGATAAGATATTATATTATTTGCATAATTAATTTTATGTACAGATGCATCAAAGGTAATTTAGTATGAAACATTTTATTAGGTTCTGCCAATAGCTATGAAGAGAGTTTTATTTCATTTCACTGTAGTTCAAAAATACTCCTAAGTGTGCTGTTTCTAATTTCCTGTTTGGGAAACCAATTGTGCTATTAGCAAAACAAAATCTTCTATTGTTTTTAGCAGCAATATTGAGTTTTTATAATGATTATTTCTTGGGAGATACGTGCAGACATTGAAATGGAAGAGATAAGTCAAGTGACATATAAATCTTCAGAATTAAATCCTGAAAGCATGTCCAATGTTATGTCTGCTGTGACACATAGTTTATTGGTATTCCTAACCTTGTGACACCCTTTTAGTTACATTTATAATTAACTAAGATTTCAGCCATATTTCTAGCAGCATTTTACTTAGAAAGTATCCAATGAGATGGGAATAGTACTTTCTTGGAAAATATAACAGCCCTTCTATCAACATATATAATAATACTGATATAATATTAATGTATTTATTTTTGTCAATTAAATGCTAAGGTTGAGAGAGAGAATGACTAAGACATTCTCAAGATTGGTGTATTTGCCTGGACCACAAAATAATGGAATTGAACCCAACATTTCATCAAAGTGGAAAATTGTTTCTTCTGTATATTTTCTACTGTGTAGATTAAATGAGTGTACTAAAATAGCACGTTAACATTTGCATACAAGGTAAACAGGATATATGTATGATGTAGTGAATTTAACAGTGCAGTACACATATACTAGATATCTATCTGATTAGATATTTACATAGTGTTTGTTTTTATTTCTAGTACAGTTCTTCTTGAGAGCTAAGTGCACTCAATTGAAGTTTATTTGCTGCTTGAGTCTCTCTAAACAGAATAATTTCTTAGAGAGTGCCTATGAGTTGCCCATGCAAAAAGAAAACATTAGTCAGTGTCAGAAAATATTACATGGTAGAGTGTTATTTGTCTAACAACTATCTTGCTGTTTATTATGGGTGTGTTGCTTGTATTTAGCTTATGTTTTGTGTTTATTACCATTTTTTGTCCTCACAACTGTTTTGCTTTATACTCTGTTCAGGTAAGAATCTTTCGAAGACCATTACAAAAGCTACCAATTTAGTTCAATACCATTTCATTCATAAGAATTTCTTATTCTATAATGTCACTTGAATGTCTTCTAAAAGCTGCTGAATTTTTTATTGACCTCATGACTATCTGAGTTGTGTATATGTTTGATTTTTTCATAGTTGCTTTAGAAAGTGCCCTTTTCAGTGGAGAGAAAATGAACAGTAAATTGCCTCCCTCTGCCTCTTGCCTCCTTTTTTTATTCTTCCATTCGGACCCTTCAGGACAGCAATGAAGCACATATGTAAGCATGAATATATGCCAGGGTCCTGTGGAATCCACGAGTTGTGTATGTGTCTGAGTGCTTGTCTAAAGCACAATTAATGTAAGCCAGGTTAAAAAAAAAAACACCCAAAGCTGACCTTACCAATAAATACCCCTAAAAATGACAACATTTGCAGCCTTTTAAATAAACATCCTACCAACAGAATGATGGGCTTGGTGCTGATAGCTGGCTAGCAGACCTGAACTTGTGGCATTGAGTCATCTCAGAAACATATCTCACATTTGGAGGCTCTGTTTTGCCCAAGTGTTAATAAAGCTAAATAAAATTACATAGTTTTACATTTAAAAAAATGCTGACAATATTTTTCTCCTTTTTGCATTGCTACTGTTTCTTATTTGGGGATAATTTTTCCAAAGGAAAAGTTGCTTGAAAAAATGATTCTGCTGTGTGTTTCTGAAGGCTTATGAGACTGAGTCATGAAAGACATGATTGGGACAAGCAAAAGTGTTTTGAGCTTCTTTCCTTTTTTTTCTTAGTATGTTGAACACCTTGTATAAAAAAAAAAAAAAAAACCAGACAAAACAACCCAAACTTTTTGTGGCTGTGTTCCTATCAAATTGATTAGGACTTTCACAGGAACCATCTGGTTTAGCACAATCTTCAGCCTCCAAGAAGAAAAAAAAATAAAAAGAATAAAGAGATTAAGTAAGATGTCAAGAATATTCCCTGCCTGTTCTGCTGAACAGAATAACGAATACTCTCTCACAAGACTTGCGGTGTTCAAAGCTCTAGTTTGACAGACGTGGAAGATTCCTAATGACAGCAGATAAAAACAGTTTCAAGGGGGTAATGACAAGCCTAAAGACCAGAGGAAAGAGACAGGGCAAGAATCAATAGTCTTGGGGTAAGAATCTTATGGCAGGACCCTGAGGATGCTTGGTAATAGAGAAGATCTAGAGAGATGTTCAGCTGATGGATGTTGAAGGGGTTTGCCTGTGGGGAGAACGCAGAAAAACAACGAAAATGAACTTTTCTGTTTCATATTCCAAAGTTGGAACTCACAGATCCGAACTCCCGGTCTTACATTCTCCAAAGTCTCACATTACTTTTTGCTCCAGAGTCACACAGGCAAAAGAACATAGGAGAAAAAGTAGTAGAAATGGGAGTAATTGAGCAAAAGAGATGTGATCTCTCTCAGCTCATTTAGAAAAACGAATTATTTTAATTGCGACTCTGACACATCTTTATAGAGTGCATGAAAATATAGGCCTGGAGATTTTTTTTAAGGTTGGCCTATAGGGGTTCATTCAAATCTTTGCTGAACAGCTCACTGAAGCTCTAATTGGAACATTTAATTTGGTACTCCATAAAAATACCTCAAAATACATTTTATCACAGTACCAGCAAATATTAAATGTTACTTACTACAAGGAGGGAAAAATGATCCAGTGAAAAATCGTTTTTTGCTTCAGAGGTGCCAGAAGGAAGCTAATTAACAAAATGCACACTGTATACATGCAGTAAGTCAGGTTTGATTATACAGTGAGATATTCAGTGTGAAAGGACAGTGTATTTTTCATTGTTTTTTAATTCTCTTTTAAGTAGCATGTGGGACAAACTGTACATGTCTACATGGACATAATATAGTGCACTCTTCACATAGCAGGTATTCTTCTAAAACTCAAACAAAGGTATCAAGGACAACTGTACCATAAATCAAGGACAGATTGAAGAAAACTGAAGCTATTTAAAAATTCTTTTTTTTTTTTCTTTTTCTTTTCATGTGTTGGCAATAATGGCTTTTGAAGAAATTCTCAGTTATGTATGACATTTCTACTGATGAATGCCGATGTTCACTGTGGCATACTAATAGGGAAAACAAGGAACAATTGAATTTCCTGAAGTAAAACGAGGGTCATTTTAAAGATATGCATAGAGGAGTCTTAGCCATTAATAAATGCAGCCTGTGTAACCCAAGGTTGATAAGAAGATGAAACGCCATATGTCTGTGAAAGAATCTGCAGAAGTTAAATCCTTCTTCTGCATGAAAATCTCTGGCTACTTTTCCTCTCTTCTAAAATTGCCACAAAAAGTCAGGTACTGTTCTTTCTCAAACTGCTCTGCAGTTTGCTATGAACCCAAGAGAGAAATTTGAACAAGGCATGAGTCCTGCAAGGCAGTCGGAGTGTGGGGCACTGTAAGCACCCAGGTCACCATTTGAAGGTGGTACACAGGAAAGCCACCATCACAGTTGTCAAGAAGATATCCTGGAGATGAGTCAGGAGGAATGAATGCAGCTCACTCAGCAGCTTACTCCATCAAACTACTTTATTGGCAGTGTTGTCCTGTGAAGTGGTGGTGGCTTAGTTATTCCTGGGGAAAATATGTTTTCTTTTTTTGTTGTTTTTTATTATAGCAAATTATTAGTATTCCTTTTTTAGAATTAACAGGTAATTAATGAGGTAGAGATATTTTCATTCTGCTGTTACATTTACAAAGATTTACTTAATCAAGTGTGAATTTCCTGTGGGTTTTAACCAATTAAAAGAATAAATAATGTTTGACCAATTGATGAGCCATTGTTCAATAAAAACAAGAAAGGAACCTCATCCTGATTTGCTAAAACTCATCAACTTAAGCAGAAGGAAGCTGCAACAATATATTTTATCAGTATTACAAAACTGCTTGGCTTAAAATAAACCTAGTGAATGTGTTTAAAAGATGAGCATAAAAAAAAATAATTCCATTCCAAATTGAAAATAACAAGCAAAATGTCCAATTTCTAGAAAATATTGACTTGGGACTACACAATTGGTTTTCTATAAATTGTTACATAATTTTGATTTGGTCAGGAATAGTCCTGAGTCTTCAAATCTCAAAATCTTGCTATTACTATTCTTGAATTTTTCTCAAGTTTTCTGGTGAAAGCAATATTTATTCTCTGCTCTAATATAAGAAAAAAAAAAGAGGCAGAAAGAGGTGATTGTGATCAAAAGACATATAATTAATTCATGCATTAAAACTTAAACACTAAGAATGCCAGAATTTTTTGTTATTTTTTGATAGTTTCTTTTAGTGGGCACCAAAGAAGTGAGCCTTAATAGGGCAAATTACTGGGGAAAGTATAGAAAGCAGGGCACAATTCAATTAAGCTCTTCTGTGGGCAGGGGAATCATGGAAGAATAGATAGATAGGTAGACAGATAGATAGATAAAGTGGGCTGAGACAAATGAAAATCTGGGGGTTACATTCTTTGTTAAATGTGGAACTGAAATATATGTTACACTGTTGTAAGCAATCCAGTCTTGAAAAAGTTGAATGTACTCAAATAGTTCCTAAAATCTAAACAGTAAAAGGAACCAGTAACACCACGGTAGCATGAGGCAGGAGAAGTAGAAATTGTCAGACATCTAAAATCTGAAGGATGGGGCTATTTTTAACAAAATAAAAGATCATTTAGTCTTGGAGAAGTTGCAGAGAGAAAGAAAAGAAGTACAACTGCCTGACCCTGGTCAGATCAAACCCTGACCCTGGTCAGATCATACCATCCATTCTTTTGTGCCCAGCTCATGTCAAGATAATAGATCAAGATAAAGGCACTTGAGTTTTTAAGACTGCCTTTTTAGAAGTACTTTCACCTTTGAAGGTCTCCAGTATTAAAAGCCATTTCTCTTTATACTGATGAAAATCTTTTACTGTACTCCAGAATTATAAAGTTCCTAAGATGAGTGTATATCAAAATGATGGAGAGAATTATCTATTGTAAATGGAAATATTCATAAATATTTTTCCAGTTGATCTGAAGATCCTAAAGTGAATCTATTTTTATTGGGAAACATTAACTTCCCCCCAAAAAATCCATTATCATTTACATTTCTTAGGACAATAAATGAGCAACTTTTAAATGACCTCAGCTTTTCATTTTAAGTTCAGTAATAAAATGATGTGCAGAGGACACTACACAGAACCAGAGACCACACAAAGTAAAAATGTGTGCCTCAGTAAGTCAATATAGCAACTCTGAAACAAATAATAAGTAAGATTGCTTAAAGGTTTCCTGAAAGAGGAAATCTCATGTTGGTAATGTTCAAATATAGAATCATACAGTCACAGAATCGTTTAGGTTGGAAAAGACCTTTAAGATCATCGAGTCCAACCATTAACCTAACACTGCCAAGTGCACCACTAAACAATGTCCCTAAGCACCATGTCTACACGTCTTTTAAGTACCTCCAGGGATGGTGACTCAACCACTTCCCTGGGCAGCCTGTTCCGATGCTTGACAACCCTTTCAGTGAAGAAATTTTTCCTAATACCCAACCAAAACCTCCCCTGGCACAACTTGAGGCCATTTCCTCTTGTCTTATCGCTTGTTACTTGGGAAAAAGAGACTGACACCCACCTCACTACAACCTCCTTTCAGGTAGTTGTAGAGAGCGATAAGGTCTTCCCTCAGCCTCCTTTTCTCCAGACTAAACAGCCCCAGTTCCCTCAGCTGCTCCTCATAAGACTTGTGCTCTAGACCCTTCACCAGCTTCGTTGCCCTTCTTTGGACACGCTCCAGCACCTCAATTTCTTTCCTGTAGTGAGGGGCCCAAAACTGAACACAGTATTTGAGGTGTGGCTTCACCAGTGCTGAGTACAGGGTGATGATCATTTCCTTAGTCCTGCTGGCCACACTATTTCTGATGATATGGCAGAGCTCAGTAATGTAGAGTTTTGTACTAGGATCTGTCAAAATGATATTGGATCCCACAGGCAAGGAAATATTTTTTCAGGTTATTCTGATCAATGCTGTTGATCAAGCTCTTCAGTTGAAAATTCTTGTGCTCTTTAAATTAAAACCAAGTAAATTGCCTTCAGTCTATAGTAAGTTGATGGACCATTTGGAATTAAATGGTACTACACACGTAAGAATAAGTGTTGTGGGAGGTCTACGTGGTGGAAAAACTGAAAACTTTTTTTTGTTTCTTTTTTTCTGTAGATGAGAAGACTGATATAATTCCTTAAATATTTTAAATACTTCAAAAAACCTTTAAAAGGTTGCTCTAGAGAGGAAAGTAACAAATGGTTGCTTGTTCATGAGCTTAAGTTGTCACAAATGAAATACAAAGGAAAAGCATTCTAAAATGAGTAAGCATTGGAATAATCTCATTGAAAGAGGTGCAATCAGCAATATTGAAGCTTTTTTAATTGCATTAGGAAACATATTTCAGGCATAGCTGGCCTTGTCTTTGAAAACCAGAGGTGGACAAGACAAATTCTTTATTCTGTTGTGGTCCATGTCCTATGATTTCTTGATGGGACATCTAGTATATTACAGAGTTCCAGTGTAATTTAAGTATACTAGTGACCCCTTTCACGAAAGGCATCATTTCTTCAACAATGTTACTCAGTTTTTATTTTTCAAGTCATGTCTGAAAGTGTATTTCTGCTAACACTGATGCCAAAGCGATTTGAGATTTGAGAACACCTAAAACCTCTAAGAAGGCCTGAATGTAAAAAGATTGTGTACTGGTATTGCTTTCTATTATGTCAATTTTTAGGTTAGACCACTTAAAATCTGTGGGCAAGGAGGAGGACATTTATAACATTCCAAACAGCTTCAAATATTTGTTTTAAAAATATAGACAAAAACTTAAAGATATGAAAATGTTATTGTGCTGGCATTCAGTTGCATAGATACCATGTATCATCATATTACTTAGAGGTTCATAGGTTATGAGAGCTGAATGAACTATCTACCAGTCTGCTATTTTTTTTTAAGGCAATATATTTCTTCCTGGCAAATGCACATAGGTGTTTCATCTCATCTAAAAATTGGCACATGAATGTACTCCTGCCCAACTTAACAGATCCAACTTAATTCTTTTAAGTGTTTCTTAAAGAAAGATACAGTTTGAATTTCCACACTTCAAATTCCAGTTGTTGGACCTCATCATGCTTGGGGTGGGGTTAATCTCTCCTAACTTCAGCCCTTCTAAAAGATATGTGTTCGATGTTTATGGTTTGTCTGGTTTCCCTCTACAGTCAATGGTAGAGTAAGGGAAACTTAGGGACCAATTCATCCCACCCAAAGACATGTACCTAAGATAGGCAGGATGAATCAATGTTTGGAAAGCCTGTTTCCCCCCATGGAATGAAGAAGGAGTCTAAATGAGTGGCTTAGACTAGACGCCTAGTTTTAGATGTTCGAAGGTGAGATGCATCCTTCCTTTAATCAGAAATATTGAAGTGCTTCACAGTACTGGGCTTGTTTTCTGGCCCCTGGACTTCTCTTGGTAAATCATTGAACCACCACATTCAGTATCTTCACACTCTCTGAACTTTGGACACAGAACTGTGCTTGGGGACCTTAACAGTGGTGTGGAAGAAGAGCTCATAACTTTCTTATTCCTTCTTCTTATTGCCCTGTTGAATATATCTGAGAGCTGTACAAAATCTTTTCATGTTAACATTGCTCTAGCAACTCCCAAAGAGGTGATCATGCACAGCAGCCCTGTGTCATAGGATGGCATGAAACTAGATGGACCTTTTGAAACACTGTCTCCTCACTGAAACACTGTGTTCTCCCGGAGCCTGTGTCAATATTGTGTAGCCAAGCCTATGAACCATTCCAACTTAAAAAAGAGTTCAGTTTTATTCTCTCACTGCTGTTAGTTGATTGCTCCATAATTTTTCTGTTCTAAAATAAGGCTTCTTAGCATCAATATCTAACTTTTTTTTTTCTCCCCACAACCAGTTTTTACCCATTTAGTAGTCTTCTAGCGTTGGCCTTTAATTCAAACAGTTCTTACCTTCCCTGGCGATATAAAATAGAAGTCATAATGACTCTTAGCTATCACTTTGCAATGCAGTGCTAACTACCTCATTTTCTTCCTGGTGGCAACTGAAATGGCAAACTTTAATTCTATCATTCCAGTGAGATGCCTTGAGGCAGGCAGAGCCTGGCTTCAGGTCCAGGTGGGCTCACCAATGTACAGTGATATAATACTTGACTAGGTCAGCTGAAAATTTTTGCCTGTTCCATTTTTTTATGTTATCATACCCAAAGTGGTGACTCAGACATAATTTGTGACTATTATTAAACTCAGGCCTTTGTCTTTCTCTCTGCTTTGTAGCACAGCAGCTTTTGGTTTTCATCCATTTGCCAGTCCTCCCATCCTCAGGATGGTCCAACTGTACCATTCGGTTATATATTGCATATGATATGCATGCATGTTTATACCTGTTACACATGAATGATAAGCTTCCAAACTTCCTTAGCACACGTTTACCTTTTGTGCCAAAGTCTTTAGTGAGTGACAAGATCGGGTATTCAACTGGTCCTTCCTGTCCAGGCCCCGAGGGCACCAACAGGCCTGACGTCCCTGCCCGGGCTGCCCTGGGATCTCCCCACACCCTGCCCATGGCCCTGGACCCCATTTCAGCTCCCTGGGGCCACCAGTCCCTGCCCTAGCAACACCGCAGCAGTGCTGGTCTCCAGCTCCCCACAGCCTTGCCCTGCCCAGCCCTGGGCCTTCAAGCTGGGCCCACCTGTGGGCCCACATCCTGGCCTAGGCCCAGCTTGGGCCCAACCACAGCTCAGTGCCCAATGCCTGGGGCTGGGGCTGCCCCAGCTGCCCCCCCAGCTGCCCGGCTCCTGTCTGGGGTGGTGGGAATGGGCCCAGGCTGTGAGGCCCTGCTCTGCCCCCTTGGGGGACCCCCCATGGCCGTCAGCCCCTGGGAGCCCCTAGACCGTGTGGTACCCTGCCACTTCCCTAATACCCTCTCTCTAGCCACGTAATTGCTTTCAGTACAACCATAATGGCCAGTTTCCTACCCACTCATCTCTGGTTTAGTTAATAATTTCTGTAAGCATCTACAAAGGTATGAGTTTTATAATGCACTTTGCTTTGAAGTTTACTTTGGTACAAAATGCTGTTCCACCTTTCTCTCCTCAGAGAATAAATCCTAGCCACCAGTTTTACCCTGGCTAGCTATTAACTACAGACAAGAAGCTGGTGCAAATGAACTTTCAGGAAGACATCACGACTAAAGCTTTTTATGCCCAAGAGCTGCCAGAACCTCTTCTGTCAACAAAATAATAAGGCAACATTATGTTAGTCAAAAATATGCTTTTGATGCATTTAACTCCTGAGTCTCTTCGGAAGTGTGGTTCAAAATTGCAGATGTGATTGGCGTTTGACAGGCCATTTCTGAACCTTTTGTTATTTCTTGTCAGCCTTCTCTTCTGGATTGTACTACTGAGCCAGCTGGGAGCTGAGAGAACTAAGCTCTTTACTATGAAACATTTGATATGAGATATCCAGCAAGAATATTCAGGGTTTGTGCTTTCCAGGGACTTGGCAGCAATTCTATGTGCACAACTGAAAAAATGCAAGAAGAGACGTAAAAGTCAGTGTTGGAGTATTCACACGTAATAGTGGCTATTCCAGTCAAAAAATATTCACTGTTTTAAAAGTTGATAAAATCGTTATCAGAAAGTTCAGAGACACACAGTTCAATAAGCACTGTCAAGCTAAGTAGAAAAATGACCTGTGAAAGGCCAGCAAATTAGAGTTGGAATAATATCAACATGCTTTCTACCAGTTTAAAAATTACTCTTTCCAATGTGTTCTCTTATCAGTACACCTAAAGTAATTCATAGGCCATCAGAAAGTTAGGCAGCATAATTTTATTGATAACATTCAAATGTGACGTGAAGGTGCTTCCAGTACAAGGTCCATTTCTTGAGATGTTCGTGCACTTATTTATGGGAGGATTTTTTTAATCTGGCTTTAGCCATCTAAAAGTTTTCTTTAAGTGTGTCATCTACCGCACCTATATTTAATGGTGAGACAGTACTCAAGGGAGTCTTCTTCCCAATCTTATTAAAAATCAGTCTTAGCACTCAAGTGGATGTTTCTTGATAACTGTAAAGGGAGTCCAAATAAATAATAGCTTGAGTATCTAGACCTTTGTGGGGTAATGTTATGTCAGAATAATCATGCATCTTGCTGAATACGAAGATGTTCCTTGTTGCCTGTTCTGTGCTGACCCTTTCATCACTATCACAGTTTATCTGAGACTATGATGGTGACAGTAGCATAAGTCTGTTTTATGGAAAGGAACATAAAGAATGGCTGAATTACACAAAATGTATAAATGAAGATATGCAGACCTTTAATAATGCATGACAAAACTGAAATGGGGTGCAAAGCATTTCATTTTCTTGAGAATGACTCATCTTTCCAAAAAATTACATCATAAGAGAGAAAAATCACAACCCCAAACGATAAGTTGCAAAGCTTTAGCTATCATAGAATGTTACGGACCGTATATATGATGAACAAGTTACTGTGTTTGGGACTTCGGTTATCTCAACCTCAACAGGCTGTTGCAGTACTAGGGCCATGGTTCAGCAAGGAACTTGAATAACTGAAGCTTTTTTCTCTGTACAGTTATGTGATAAAATCAAACATATGTTTTGATATGTGTTGAATTGAGGCTTTTAGGCCGACAATATTTCTGACTCTCAGGACAAGTTAAAATAGCTCTTTTTGTCTCTGACTGTGTGTTAGTTCCTGTCTTGTGTTTGGGATATGGGGGCTGCATTTCAACATTACCTTGCAGTGTGTTCTTAGTACATTATGGGAAGTCATAAGCACTGTAGGAATATTAAAATTAAAGAACAAAAAAGGAAGCAAGTGCAGATCACACTTCAGTTTCTCCAAGAAGAATTGGGACCATCCTCACTCACAGGCTTTTCCTGTTTGATGTGAAGGTTAAAACATTTATAAACATTATGGGCATACTTCAGCCACCTAGCTAGATATGGGATGGATCTGAAGCCTTTAAAGACATTTGCTTCCCTGTCAGCTACGTCTGCACCTTAGACACTTGCTTTAGGAGATCTAATTCATTAACAATAAAGGAAAGTGCATGCTGCATGGCTAAGTCAGGCAGAATACATCAGCCTGAGTTCTGTTTGAGTTTGTCTTTTTTCCTGTGCCCAACACTCCCACAATTTTCTCCTGAAAAGTTCATTGAAAAGTTTCATTTTGAAGAAAAAAAAAAATACATCGTTCTTACTGCTTGACTGCATTACATTAAATGTTTGGTTGACTTTCTATTGTCCAGGTTGACAGGGAGCTGAGTTAGATACACTGGTCAGTGGGAAGGCCAGGTAATACTGGTTGTATAAGCTGAACTCTTTAGCTGAGTTATGCAGGCAGCCTGACCACTGGAGGACAGAGAGCACAATGCAGAGAAATTGAAATGGCTCCACGGAAATCAAATCAGGCATAGAAGGGCAGCACTAAGCCAGAGTTGGTAAGCTTTGCTTGACTTCAGTGCAATACATACCTGATTACTTTGATATCTCTGTAAATGGGCTTCCTATTATTTCCTTTCACTAAAACCACCTCAGTGCAGATTCCATGCTGCAGAAAATCAGACTTACTCTTTCTGGGCTGAAGCTGGATCTGGAAGCAGTATAGCCAAGTTTTTGCAATGCTGCACCTGAATAGTGCATGATCTCACAGATCAAACGTATATGGAGCTAGCTCCAACGTCTCTCTGTAATATAAACAATAAAACTCCACTGGTATTCCTCTCAGGTTTACATAGCTGCCTACTGCTAAGAAAATTGCCTTGCTCATTATTCTGACAATGCAGCCAGTTGAATTCCATTTTACAGATTTTTCCCATCCTAGATAGCTAACAGACAGGTACAGAAGTTATTTCAAAGACACCAAAGACATCTTGTCCTCTCAAAAAAGACTTTAGATTCACAAGTGACTGTTATTTTACCGATGAATGTTTTTAAAATGTTTAGTCTAATCTGTTTCACTTGGAATTGCAGCAAAACATTGGGAAAAAAATCTCAAGCAAAATTGGACACTTCTAGAATTTGTGGAGGACAGGTATAGATTTGCTTTCTCTTATTCTGTGCAAAAATATCACACTTCAGTAGAAAAGAGTCTGAGCTGTGGATGACAATTAGCATTGTGTCAGATATTGTGGCAGAAGACAGGAATGCTCCAAGTAAAGGATCTCATTCTGACATCCATGCAGTCCAGTCATCCACCAACAGCTTCATCTGTGTGAGGGACTGCTGCCTGCAGGGTCTTCGTTGCTTGGAAGGGAACAGATTCTGCAGCATCCAGTAAACTTGTCTAGTATGCTGAAATCACATAATAGCCTGACTTCTACCTGTGAGCTTCGATGATGTCCCCAGCTCCTTTCTGAAAGACAGGTAACTGAAAGTGAGTAAGAGAGAAGTCCCTGTTCACAGAAGTCCCCCTTTATAATGCAAAATGTTTCTTGCGTGTGTATACATATAGGCCAGGTACAATCTGATTCTTTGTTGTTTGAGCTGAACCTAATTCAATGCTTTACATGCAGATTGTTCTGTAGATTGCCTTGCTGAGTAGAGTAAGAAGGTTTGTCTTTATATCTGAAATATGTTGGAATTGCCAAAGCAGGACAATTTGAGTCTTTTCATTTCAGTTTTAAAATCTATAAGGAATGGAGAATCATGAATGGAGAACTAAGTATTGATCCAGATTTTCAGTCTAAATTTAAACCTTTGTTTAGGTTTACAAACCATCAGGCAAATGTTGAGCTTTCTTCTCTGTTATTGTATGCCCTCAGTTTTTCCTGTTATGGAAAGGGAAAATGTGTTGAAATACACCAAGAAAGGCCACCTAATAAATATAATGTGATAGTGTGTGCAGACATTTTGTGTTGCATTTGCCCAAATGTGTCCTTAAGAGCCCAGGTTTCTCAAAGAGTTCAGTCAGGACTGAGTAGGCATCTGACCTATTAGATGGCATACAGACTTAATCAGTAAGAAAAAACACAATCTAAAAAAGCCCCTGTATAAATAGAACATTTAATCCTTCTGAGGTAAAACAAAGACAGGGAGCAAATTGTCTGTCAAAAAACAGCTGGCACAATAAATCTAAAAAGATCACTTGCTGACACTAGTCAAATCTCCGTAGGGGAAAAAGTGCTGTGCAACTCTGTGTCAAAACAACAGAGTACATTTTGGTACACAAAAACTGATGTGACGGAAGCTCAACAAATCTATCCATATTGGGTGATGGTTATGAACAGCCTTCAAAAAAAAAAAAAATTAAAAAAAGACAATGGAAAAAAATAAAAACACCCAGGGCCTTTCCAGACATGTCCAAATTAATCTGTGGTCCTTGTGACACTGAACCCTTACCAGTGCCACTTGAAGTTATTCCCAATTCTTCAGGCTTTGGAAGCAAGATTGTTCATCAAGCAGTTCAGCAAAGTCTGGTGTATCAACAATAACTATGATGCTTACTATGTCTCTAACACTAATACAATGGTTGGCTTGTCTTTGAGGAGCAGAATATGCTAATATGTGTAATAACTTTAATTCTGGTACTGCTTTCTTATGTTTACCCTGCACTCCAGTCTAAAACAGGTGAGGAATATCACCTTCTGGAATGCCCCTCTCTCTACAGACTGTAGTGAAAACTCAAGAGATTTTGTGTAGCTAAAATTTGATTATGTGAATGTTACCATACATGGCAAAGTAAAGCAGCATGACAATTTATTTTCTTACAGGTAAGCGTGTCCTGAACTGCTTTATTTATAGCCAGCTGCTTCAGCTAGCAATGCAAGTCGTTAGGACTGGTTCAGCTGGTGCTCATCAGGAGAGGTTCAGTGATACTGATAATGCCATTAAAACACATGAAACAATAACAGTATAATGAGGCCCATGATTTGGCATAGAAATCCAAATCACCATGACCACAGAAAATAATGCGAAAATATAGCCTTATCTTACAGTCAACATAATCACAGGAAATAATTCACAACTGTGGCCTGATCTTACTGTCATTGACATTGTGGCAAAAGACCCAATAACTTCCATCACTGGTAGATTGGAACTATAAATCCTCTTTGGTCTCAGCTCTTAGATATTCCTCTTGTCCAGATGTTATTCAATGAGTTTCTTATAATTTCTATTGGAAATATCACTATTAAAGTCATACATATGATCAAATGTAATTTACAAACAGCTTAAAGATTTGAGATACATTTTAAAATGAACTTCTGAGGCATAGTATTGGTTAATAACTTCACTTACTGTTCATAATTATTTTTATCAGTTTTATCCCCTTGCAGCTTTTTCTTTATTTAAAGACCATAAAAAATAACATTATTAGAAAAAAAGAAGCAGCAGCTCTTTCATAACATAACATAACATAACATAACATAACATAACATAACATAATTTTACTGTTGGTGTTACTAACATAGAAGTGTATATTTAAACATTTTTTAAAACTGTTACAATATTTAATGATAATAATCAACTTTTATATTTCTTTAGTTTTCTATTCTCTGCATCTCTTATTATATCATCTATCTTTTTAAATTAAACTACTTCTGCCATTGACAAGAGGAAAAATTCTGTCCATTTCTTATTGGAATTAAGTCTTCATATACTCTCATTTATGAAGGAACCCTGTCATGTGCCTAAATTTTAACGTGGGAGTAGGAAGTTAGATTACTTTCACATATATAATACTTGTTCGTAATTTCAGGCTCAAAAGAGCCTTAGAAGTGTTACTTGCAGTTCAAGTAAATTATCTCAATTCTTTAGTTTGAGAAAAAGATGTTATAACATGTGCGGCAATGAGGGATTCTATTGTGTTTGCGTGGCAAGGTTTTGGTAGCAGGGAGGGCCTACAGGGGTGGCTTCTGTGAGAACCTGCTAGAACCTTCCCCTGTGTCTGACAGAGCCAATGCCAGCCGGCTCTAAGACGGACCCACCGCTGGCCAAGGCCGAGCCCATTAGCGACGGTAGTAGTGCCTCCTCTGGGATAACAGATTTAAGAAGGGAAAAAAAGTTGCAGGGCACACAGAAACAACAGCTGGACAGGGGAGTAAGAATATGTGAGAGAAACAGCCCTGCAGACCCCAAGGTCAGTGAAAGAGGGGGAGGAGGTGCTCCAGGCGCCGGAGCAGAGATTCCCCTGCAGCCCGTGGTGAAGACCATGGTGAGGCAGGCTGTCCCCCTGCAGCCCAGGGAGGTCCACGGTGGAGCAGATATCCACCTGCAGCCCGGGGAGGACCCCACGCCGGAGCAGGTGGATGCCCCTGAAGGAGGCTGTGACACCATGGGAAGCCCACGCTGGAGCAGGCTCCTGGCAGGACCTGTGGCCCTGTGGGAGACCCACGCTGGAGCAGTCTGTGCCTGAAGGACTGCACCCCATGGAAGGGACCCATGCTGAAGCAGTTTGTGAAGAACTGCAGCCCGTGGGAAGGACCCATGTTGGAGAAGTTCCTGGAGGACTGTCTCCCATGGGAGGGACCCCACACTGGAGCAGGGGAAGAGTGTGGGGAGTCCTGCCCCTGAGGAGGAAGGAAGTGGCAGAGACAATGTGTGATGAACTGATCATAACCCCCATTCCCCGTACCCCTGTGCTGCTGGGGGTGGGTAGGTAGAGAATTCAGGAGTGAAGTGGTGCCCAGGAAGAAGGGAGGGGTGGGGGAAGGTGTTTTAAGATTTGGTTTTATTTCTTATTACCCTACTCTGGTTGATTTGCAATAAATTAATTTTCCCTAAATCGAGTCTGTTTTGCCTGTGACAGTAATTGGTTGAGTAATCTCTCCCTGTCCTTATCTCGACCCATGAGTCTTTTGTTATATTTTATCTCCCCTGTCCAGCTAAGGAAGGGGAGTCATGGAGTAGCTTTGGTGGGCACCTGGCATCCAGGGTCAACCCACCACAGGGATTTGAGTAAGGAGAGAGAGGGTCAATATCTCTTTTTGGGGGCAGAGAGAAGTAGTTATCGCTTATGGTACTAAGTGGTGGAATACAAGGTAATTGCAGTATGCCAGAAGACCAATGTCGCTTACTGATTCCATGACATTTAATATTCAGAGGAATTGTGTACTTTAATTCCCAAGTATGTCTTACAAGGATATCTTATAGGCTATATTTTAGGATTAGGAATGAGAAATTGCAGATGGAGTAGTGTAAAATGTTCTGATATGAATAACTTTGTAACTGGCAGCAAGGCCATGGCTAAAAAATGGAAAATAATAATAAATTTTATATATAAACATTTTGCAGCAAGTATGCATAGCTAAATTTTACTGACATCCACATTATTCCCATTCCCACATTATATCCCACAGTTTAGTACAATTACACAGTATTTTATCACTGATAGAGAACAGCTTATCCTTGCCATTGTTTTGAAAGAAAGTGGGAGATGCTAGGGAAAGTTGACATATGTAAATATGAGAGGGAGAAGCTACAAAGATTTTTCATTATACAAAAGTATCTCCAGAAGCTATTGGAACACACATCTTTGGTACTGTCCTATCTACTCGCTCTGTGTAGTGTATGGAAAACTCTCTGTAATATTTGTCTGTGAAACTTTATGTCCTTCAGGTAAGGGACGTATTTCTTACCAGAACGGTGCTGACTGGGTTTGTCTCCAGAGATCTGAATGCTGATGAACAACCTCCTCTAGGCAGTCTGAAAAGGCTGTGAACAGACCTCTGTAAAGCAGCTGTGAGAATAGACTCAAAGGGAAAAAAAAAAACTTTCCAAAGGTCATGGCATTATATGGTGGAATCAGTGAGCCACAGAAACTAACTCCTATCCAAGAACAGAGCAAGCAGAACACTTTGAACAACTCTGGCAATGGAGAATTTCGGAGATACTGTATAGGAAAACAGGAAAAAATATGACATTGCCTACTGATAGTATTAGACACAGATGATGTGATTAAAGTGAGAATAAAAGACAGAACTCCCTTAGGAATCTTTCTCGAAAATATAGCATTCCTTCATTCCCTTTTCTTCTTAGGTGAAGTGGGAGAAACATAATTCATAGAAATGGTAGATTTTTTTTTGCTTGCTTTCTGGGAGATGGTAAGGATTAAAAAAGCTTTTTTATCCATATGATGTTAAAGAAAGCATTTTAAGTCTTTTAGCAAAACTATATTTATTATTTCTAGTATCATGCAGATTCTTTTTCTAAAATTCTCAACTGACAAATCCCCATCCTGCATTTAAATACTATGTAAAAAGAAGCAGGATTCCATCACCTGTTTCAATGCAACGAACAGCTCCTTTTAATAGTTCTTTAAATTACAAATATACAGGGCAGGTGGAGCATTTGAAGTATAGATTTACCTAAAATTTAATGTTGTGACTCACTGACAAACTGCAACATATTAATAAGATTTAGTAAGAAAATATTAGGATTCTTGCCTATACTGGGTCTCAGAAACATAGTTTTGCACAAGGAAAATACAGCATTACTTAGATAGTGCTGTTTGACAAAAAAAATCCCTGGATGGTGTAAATGGCATTGCTATCTTCCCTTTAGTAAGCCAGTTTGCACTACATGAACATATTTGCTGTTTCAGGTGTCTCTCACAGTAGCAACTATCAATCTTGCAACTGATGTGGTTATGCATCATTCTGAACGTAGTCTATCAGCCCTTGAGAAACTTGTGCTCTTTGTCATTTCCAGAGGTAATTCCAAATTAGTAAATCCTTTCCAAATGAAAATATTTCTAATTATTATTTTACTGACAAACGCAAATTTTTGCATTATTTAATTTGCAAGCATGGTGTAATTACCACCCTACATTCTAAGGTGTTTTTCAATAATATTAGTTCAAGAAGAATGAATATTTCTCATTTATTTAAAAATATCATGCTTGAAAAATCCTTAGTAATTTTTTAACAGATGGTTTTATGGGATAGTATTCCTTGGATAGCTATTTATGTACCTTATAGTTTACTTTTACATAGGTGGTTAACAAAAACCACATCCACAGCAACTGTAGAAAGAGATAAACAATACTTTAGGTATCCAGACAACTTTGCGGGAGATCATTATAAGTCACCCAAGTAACCATTCAGATAACTTCTTACAAATCCTGATGAAGGACTGGCTTAATTTTTGTTACCTTTGTCTCAAGTTTAAAAAATCTATAATACTTTTAGTCTTGTATACATTAGGTATGTTCTTGATTTCTAGTAATATTTGATAGTCAGAATCTTTCTCTATTTTCTTAGAAATTTTGGAAAGATATCTTCAAATCCAGCAATCTCTTGTTATTTGATCTGCTCAAAACCTTTGTTCACCTCCTGCACTAAATATAGAATTTTGACAGTTTGACAAGTTTTAATAGACTTGTTCTTGGGTTTTGTTTTCATGACGTCTGTATTTGGTAGCTAAAGAGCTGTTGGGCAGTAACATTTGAGTTTTGTTTGTAAAGGTTTCTAGACGTCTTGCTTCATAGCCTTAAGGACTAGACTTTGATTTTACAAAGCTCTGTATCTCTTGGGCTTGTGGTGGCATGACTTCATTGTTGTCCAGCC
Source organism: Haliaeetus albicilla (assembly GCF_947461875.1). Lineage (NCBI taxonomy): Eukaryota > Metazoa > Chordata > Aves > Accipitriformes > Accipitridae > Haliaeetus > Haliaeetus albicilla. The sequence goes on along the minus strand of NC_091484.1, from coordinate 56,313,628 downwards.
CAAAACAAAGATTAAGGAGCAATAAGAAAATTTGTTTTCTGATTGTATCTATGGCTCTTCACTGATTAAATACTGTCTGAGACTTGTTACCCAAACTTTTAGATCACTAAACTTAACAAATGTGAATCCTCTTGACTATGACAGTCATCACACAATAATACTGAAGTTTTTATATTGGCACAGAGATGCATAAGTTGTACCACCTGACATCACGATTTAGTTGGTTAGTTTATGTTTTTGTTACGGATTTTGATAAAAGCATATATTTATTGATTTTAGTGGGATGAGCTTGTTTCCATAGATGAGTTTCTTGAAGATTAGAGGTATTAGTGCCTTCAAAATGTTATTCACATATCTCACATTGGAATACAGAAATCTTTGACATTCCAATATTTTTCTGCTAGACTTGTTGGCTCTCTGAAAAGATCCTGAAAAAGACTTTGTATAACACTTTATGACAGAATTATTTTTTCTAACCTAGAGTCTGGCTAAGGACATCCACATGTAGAACTGCCTGATGTGTCTTCACACTCAATAGAAAGGACTTGACGAGGTTTCTAGGTACATCTGGAGACTTCTCATTTGGTTATGATCCTGTTGGGTGGAAGGTTCCATTCCTGAGTGTTAAACAGAAAAACAACAATACTTGTTAGTGAACCAGCTTTGTTGTGATCCGTGAACTATTTAACAACTAAAAGTTGAATATCTGCTTTGTCAAAGAAACTGGCAACACACACTCTCACCAATGGAATACTCCAATCTTTCATTAATTTCATTCTATATTTATGCCTTTGATGGCCCATCCATCTCTTCCACACTTTCAAATATCTCACAAATGCATATATTCTCTATCAACATCTGAAATTTCAAGAACTGGAGAGTGGAACCAAACATCAGAAGCATGTCATTGGTGTTTTAGCCAGGATTTCTGAGACATCTTTTAGATTTGTCTCAATATAACCTGGAATGGCAAAGGTATGAAAATGATAAGTACTGGGAGAACAAAGTATCCTGACATTTATTTAGATAGTGCAGATATGGGTTTGCGTGATGTTTTGTTCATGATTACTCTTGTTTTATCTGGGTAGATTGAAATGGATGCACTTGACATGTTATTGTGCCTTAATTTTGTTTCTTAGTCTCTACAGGATAGTGCAAACAATATTCCTTGTTTCAGAAATGCAGCATTAATAGAAATTTAAGCAGGTCTAGTTGTAGTTGTTGCTGAACAAATCTGGATGTACGACTGAAAACTGAAACTTGACCCGTAGGAGTAATTTGTCTGAGAAAAGGACATGGGTGTGTAAGTGTGGACTTATAATTTTTCCCATGCTGAAAGCACTTAGAGCTGCTTGGAAACAGCACAAAGTAGAAACAATTTGCTAAAGATAATGGAAACAATACAGATGATTGTCGCATATGATAAACACCTAAAAAAGAAGGAAAGCACTTTTACTGTGACCTCTTCTACTCTCATCTAGTAGCATTATTGGTATTATTAATTGTATTAGTTGTCTAATATTAATTGTAAAAGACTTTGTAATGAAATTTTCTATGTTCATGCAAAGTAGGCTGTGCTGACTTATTAATCAGGGGGGACGCTTTTTCCTTTTCCAAACAAAGGCACAAGTTTGCCTGTTGTGTTTAAGAAGTTTCATTTTCCTTCTCTTTTTTAAGTTTTATTTTCTACTGTCAATTATTTTCAAGGTTAATGAACTGGAAATTAGTTTGCCTTTGCAATTCCCAGAAACTAACATTGGTGGAATCTCCTGTTATGTGAAATATTGTGGCAAAGTATAGGTAAAATAGTGGCAATGAGTGAAAAACACATAGAGCATTTCTGCATGTGTGAGCTTCTAACGTTAGGCACAAGTTAAAGGCATTGATTAATACACTTGCAATTGATTCCATTTGTAATTACTTTCCTTCTCCAGTAAGACTCAGTTTTAAGGGCAATAATAGCACAGAACACTGTGGTTAATTGTGTGTGTTACGGCTTCTAAAATTGTGTACACAATTCATTTGGAGGTCTTGCAATGTGCATGCGCAAGCTAAATAAATTAAAAATAAAGGCCTCTTATTAATAATGATTTTTTGACACTTGGTACAGTCTTTTGTGTTGCGTGAAAAAATAGACACACAGCTGCTAATTGACAAGGTAAGTAATAATCCTTTGATTACAGTAGCTAAAGGCTGTCCTTTAATGGATTTTACTTGTCACTTTTAATTCTTTTTAATCTTTGTCTGCATTTCATTAGAACAGCTTTATCATTCTGATGGCCCTCCTGTCGTTATTCTGATTTAGTTAATGGGTTGGCGTCATACCACAAAACTCCAGTGTAAAATATAATAGTGTAATATTTATAGTCTTCAGGGACATTTTTAAGATGATTGCTTTGCCAATCAGCTTTTCTGGTTTTACATAGTACATTATTGTAAATGGAGTGCTGTATTTTGCTTTCTCTTGCCTGGTAGGTACTCTGAGCAAAGCTTCTGTCTTAATCTTCCATGACTTAATCTACCTAGAAAATTCAACAGCCAGTTGGTGAGGGAGCTAGAAAAGGTCTGTTATAATTTTCTGTCCGGCTCTTCAGCTGCAATTTTGACTTTCTGTTTGAAAGCTACATGCCTGCACTGCAGTTTTCCTAGCAGATGATACAGGTACTTGAATATTATTTAAAAACTTAACTGAAGTCTCATAATGCAGCTCTTAAAGTGGATTTGTTACTATCTTGTGTTCTCAACTACAGCTGTACAGCTGAAGGATACATGATATTTAGGCCTTTATGCTTCATTTATTTATCTTTGGAAAAACTAGTGTTCAAGGTACTGTATTTTTTCCACATGTCATTGAGGAGTCTGATAAATTGCTAATAATTTTAAAGATAATACCATTTAATAGAAGAGAACCTTGTTAAATAATTGTGGAACATGTGTCAGGCAGCTCATGATTACTTTTTCAATTATATTCTTTAAAAATTATGCTGGTTGCATATAGAATAATGCTTGGGTGGACAAGAATATTTGTCTTTTTAGGTTGAGAGAAGCAATATACTATACAATAAATTACTATAGAGAATCCATTTATACAGTATTGATGATTATATCTATGATACAAGTCTAGCTGTGACACTGAGCCATGCTGTTGTTATTGAACTGTATAATACTCTGCTGCAGAACAGATGTCATAATTATAATAGGCAACATTTTATGATGGGGTTTTGGAAAGTTTCCTACAGCATGACTTATATGTTTATAACAATGAGTTAACCTCACCTACAAGCTAGGAAATGAGGAAGATATGTGGAAAATAGCTACCTAAATTAATATATTTTTATTTTTAAAATAATTTCAGTGTAACAATTTTATTTCTCCCTTTTCTGTGGTGATTTGCTAAAGTGGGGTGCAGTTTTCAAAGAACATTAACACATATTTATTGTCTAAAAATTGTTGATGAAGCAGCAGAGATATGCTGATAATGTATTATATCAATAGGTAAGGTTTTCAGGACTGTAAATAGAAATGCGGATGATTTTTTTAAACTGCCTTCTACAAAGAAAATATATCTGTTATATTTGGGGTAATCTGAGTTGGTAGTGTTAAAAAGCATTTTCTTGAAGAGGGCTACTTACATACCTTGTGTTACTTAAATCTATTACTATGTTAAATAGCAGAGAGGAAAAATGCTGTGTCTGTTGATACATATATATCTATACATACACGTATGTTTGGTTGTGCTTACTGTTCTTGCAATTAACTGTTTAACTGGATGGGGGACTTAAATACTTGTTTTATTTTACTGAATGAAACTTTTCTTTGAGACACACTTCCATATGCTACATTATTAGCAGCCCTTAAGCATGTAACAGATACCTGACTGTGACCTTTGTTCTTTCTAGTTCCACTGTATTAAATTGCAGATGTTAGAGCTTGGTGAATGATGTGCTGCTGCTGCTGTAAGAGAATGGTATTTCATTGAAGTGCCAGATACAAATATATTTAAATGTTCTAATGAGATATAGAGGCTCCAGAACAATAACCTTTATGATTTTCTCCTGGAACCACCAGAGAACTTCATTTGGGCTGTCTAGCTTTTATATAATTACTATTATTATTATTTGCATTCCTATAGTGCCCAGGAATCCCAGGTGGGAAGGAACTCCATGCAAGTGCTCCTATACTATTTCTGCATAAGGACAATCCAGTATGAAATCTTTACAGTACAGACAAAGTTCACTTTACAAATTTTGTCCCATGCAAATCATTGAGTCTGAGTACAAAATTTGCACAGATTTTTTGATAATACCAACAAGTGCACTTTTTGAAAACCTTTCAAATATGAATATTTTCAAAACCCTATTCTTAGTACCCAGGCTCTTGTCATCTACTTCCACTTTTTGGGTAGCTACAGCAAAATGACTCACATCAGCATTACTATATTGCACAGAAGTCCAAATAATGACACTGAGGAATGCAGAGATTATACTGGTTCACAGGCATTCCTATTCTCTTGTAATTTTTAATTATTTCTAATATTGTACCTACTGTCTAAGCTGTTTTCCAATTCCAAAATGTCAGGAGTTATATAGATTACTGCTTGACTTGGATAGAAGCAGCCTCTCCTGTTTTCTATACTTACTTAGTTCAGCGTAACTGTCTTTATAGCTTGCTTAAAGGTTGGTGCATAGATCCGTATTGATTCATATTTCTTTCTCTCCTCTATGAATTTGCATTTGTGGATGTTGCCAAACAAACTCAGCAAATTTATTATTTTTCTAACCTGAGTTAAAGGATAGGCAAGAGCAGGTGATGATTTCATGTGGGACCTATTAAAATACAGTGGTCATAGAACAGTAAACATTTACCAGAAAACTACAAGGAAATAAATGGCTTCCAGAAATGTTTTAGTGTGGGTTTATTCCACTGAGGTGAATCATTAGAGTAAAATTCATAAATTTAGAAGTGTTTTATGAAGGATCCATTTGCTCTCAAGTGGTCTGCTGGACTACCCTTATTCTATATCAATAAATGAGGGCTCGTTGACAGAGGTAGATGAGTGGCGAAATACAAAAGACACAGAAAAGACAGAATGGGCATTTAGAAGATACTGTATAGAGAAGTGGAGGCAAAAATTGACAGAAAGCAGGGAGGGTGGGGAAAAAAAAGGAGAGCGAGACTAAAACAAAAGAACTTAGAAGAAGTAATAAGAGAGAATATGTGCAAGTTGAAAACAGCAGGATTTTAACTTCAGCTTAGACTGATGGTATTTAATGCCCTAAGCCTCTAGATATCCTAGCAATAGTTGGGCTTATCTTTTTCATCTCTCTTTGCTTCAGCACTGCACTATGGGTTATAATTAAAGCTGCTCTAAGATAGCAACAAAATTGAATAAATTATTCATTGAAAACTGGCAACATTTTCTAAATAATGTATTCAATGAATAATATTCAACTAAAAATAGGTACAATATACACAGTATTCTGTGCACACTCAGAGTTGGTCCTTGGCCCACATTTTATCATAACTAGTAGATAGATTTATTTTCTTTTTAGGGGAGGCAAGCAAGAAATACTGCTTTTCTTTCTAGCCTCACAAGATAGGATACATGAGTGCATTTCAGTGTTACAATTTTAAAGTTCGTTTCAGTGTAGTATTCTACTAAGTAGCAATGAACTAATCCCTTCAGTGGAACTTAGTGGTGGCATAGACATCAGTGATAATGGTATGATTATGCTCAGAAGAGGAAAATAAAGATAGTTCCAACCAGCTAGATGTATATTTAGTGCTTCAGAAAAGCTAATTTCTAAAACCCAAATAAAATTAAGAGAAAATTCTGACTAACAGCAAGGAGATACACAGAAAATTTTGAGTGGAGGTAGGTATGAGAAAGGATTTATAGAATAGACAGAAAGCTGCATTGCCTTACTGAAAAGGACAACTTTTTCTAAAAACCCATTGCAGCTCAGTGGCAATACAAAGGACAGCAATTGCCAATGAAAAGCAATGGGGAGAAAGTGGAAGAAAAGGTACATAAAAATTAACCAATAAACATGGGACTATAAAATACAGAGTATTTAAAGGAAGATAAAAAACCCAGGGTAAAAAGCAGTCTGTTGATCTAAGGCTTATGAGCTTCAAAAAATACATTATGAATGAAATAAATTTTGCCAAAGTTATATATCGTACAAGTATCAAAAATCATGTTTTGAATACATTTGAAATTTATATATATATATATAAAATGATGCAGAGAAGCCAAATATAATCAACACATATTTTCATAAAACACATATGATGAGCATGAAGCTAATGGAAGTGAGATAAGAAAGTGCTATTTGTTCCTTTACCGATCATTAATCTAAACAGTGAACTGTAATTTAAAAAAAAAAAAAGTGTCTTTTTTAAACCACCAGGCCTAGTCCACTTACTGTTAAAAGTTTTTGGTCTTAGCTGGACCTATGAAATATTTGAATAAACATTGAGTAATAAGAGATAATTGCAGAAAGCTGAAGGAGCACTGATGCTATGTCAGTATTCAACAAGGCTGGTAGGTTGTTCCACAAAACCATAATCCAACTCCACTTCTAAGCAAAATAATATAAAAGCCTCTGTGCAAAGAGTAGTATCAAGACATGCCAATACCTAAAACATCTGCTTCCACAAATGTTCTTCTCTTCTTCCTTGGTTTCTTTCCAGGAACAAATGTTATCTTGTCCTGCTTATCACTACAGATCAGCAACCTTTCTTTGTGGTTGCAAGTGCAAAGGAAGGAGGACCGGTGGGACATATTTTTCTCTTGGTGCTCCTATCAATAGGATGTTTGTGGTAGGAACCCATCTTGCTTTCCTTGCTACAACTCTGGTTAGAAAAAAACCAATAAATTTAATATAGTGGCTTGGTTAATTAAATTTTTTATCAAGATTTTTAGGCAAGCATATACTGTCAACCAAATATTTCTTAGCTAAAGGCAATTTTTTATATGTGTGGACATGGAAAACATACAAAGGAAAAAATGATCTGTTCTTTCATGATAGTTTCCTCATTTTAATCCTAAAAGAAAATATGCATTTTTTTCTTTACTACATAGGCATGGAAAGTCATGTAAAGCTATTTGTCAGGTCTGAACCCTCAGTTTAATGCAGCTGAGATACATTAAGTCATGTTTCATTTTATATTCTAACAAACAAGTTAGAAGGATTTGAAATACAAAAACAAATGTTAAATGTATTTAGAACTGTCCCTTTTCCTCTGTTTCCTAAGAAGTTGGACCTGTTATAATTAGTTTTACATTAACATTTACACTTACATTACATAAACATGTTTAGTTCTACATTAAATACATATTTTTAAAGCCACTGTCAAAATACTTTTGTTGAAAAGTGGGATGATGAAGGAGGAGTTATTGACAGAATACTGAATTTTATTGTCAATTGAGATAAATTGAATTAATTGTTTGTGGCTTTATCACACAAAAGCATAGTTGCCATTCTGTACAGAAGTCATCACCACCCCACTTGTCAGGACTTTCTAAAATAAAATCTGTTAAAAACAGGAACACAGAAAGCAATTTAGGGGAAAATATCTGTGTTTTGTCTCATTCAAACTGCTCTTGTTAAAGCATTTGAAATAAATAGAATCTCTCAAAAGCTTCTTGTTCAACCACAATCACTGTAATCTGCATTCATTATAATACTGTTGCATTGTACTCCTTTGACAGCAGAGCTAAGCAGTCAATATGCTCCTTTTCAACAGCCTCTGCTGTACCAATCTCATATGGTTAATAGTTGAGACACATGAACTGTATAAGCATTTCACAATTGTACCAAATGCATGTTGACCTCTTACAGCCTTTTGTTAGCAAGCAAATGCTTAAAACAATACCTACTCAATAACTTCTTGCTTAGCTTTTAGAATAATTTAAATGGAAGAGCTAAAATCCATATTTTAAATCTAGAAGAAAAAATGGTATAGCAATGTAGTTTAAAATACATACAAACAAATTATTATATAAAACCAGCAGTTAAAAAAATCTAAAATGTCAGTATATGCAAATACATAGCTAAGACACCCAAAAAACTTAACTTTATGTAGGCCATAAAGAAGACAAAGATCCATATTATATACAGCCCATGCTTCTAAGTGATACAAACTTTCTTTTACTTATCCATATATCTATCTAACTACATTTGTTCCTCTCTTGTAAATCATTTTCTTTGAAGTTTAATTGTCTTTTGTATTTAGAATAATGTCTCACTGAATGTATAAAAATGTCAGATAATAATTAAGTCTACGTAATACATCTGCTTAAAGCCACAGCTCTGTTAGGCAAAGAAACAAAGCCCAAGATGGCCTGAAGTGGCAGTTAAGGAAGTCTGTACATACGTAGGATCCAAATATTCATATCTGTTTTGAGGAGTTTTATATGTGATAAATTTCATATTGTTTCTAATTTGTGTGTATGAAGGCTGACATCACAGAATCATAGGACCACAGGATAATTCAGGATGGAAGAGACCTCGGTAGGTCTCTAGTCCAACCTCCAGCTCAAGCAGGGTCAGCTGTGAGCTCAGACCAGGTTGTTCAGTGCTTTGTCCAATCTGGTATCGAAAACCTCAAAGATACAGAACATGCAACCTCCCTGGACAACCTGTGCCGCTGCTTGATTGTCCTCATAGAGAAAAAGTTTTTCCCTATATTCAGTCTGAACTTCCCTTCTTTCAGCTTACGCCCACTGCCTCTCATCCTCCCATCTTGCACCTCTGGGAAGAGCCTGGCTCTATCTTCTTGCTAACCCCTTGTAAGTACTGCTCTGAGGTCCCTCCAAAGCTATCCCTTTCCCAGGGTGACCAAGCCATGGTCTTTCAGCCTCTCCTTACAGGGCAAGAGCTCCATCTTGACCATCCCGGAGACCCTCATCAGACAAGGAAATCTCTTGTAAATAGGTAGTGCAAATCTGTTGAATTGCCCAGGTAGTGCAACAGGTTCCTGATGCCACCATGTTAAGGTGCTTCAGCTTAATTACGAAAGGACGTTCCCAGAAAGTTAGCAGTTCTCCCTTTCCTTGACTTCTAGTCCCTATCCACTGGGTGATGGTTCTACCTGTAATCTTATTTTTCACTTTCAAAAACTGAGATTCTACACAAAAATAAAAGTTGGACTGGTTTCAGCAATGACTGGAAAAGAAATGAAGACATTTTTAGTTCACATTTTGGACTAAAGAAATCATTAGAGGTCTTATGAATTATGTAGAGACATGAAAAAATGTGATGGTTACATGTGTATCAAATAGTAGATTTTTATGACAAGTGCAATGTATAAATAATATTGGGTTGCTTAGTGTACTCTGTCTACTAATCCATCTTCATATGCTAGTGACATATTTAATACAGGAATTTTTGTGCCAAAAAAAGCCCTAGATAAGAAGTGTTTACTGTTTTGCTACATTTTACTTTTTTTTTTTTGTAAATTCTTTGTATTTGTACGTATAAACAGCTATTTAATATTTTGGTATATATTCTTTATTAGCTTTGTGTGGCAAGGTTTTGGTAGCGGGGGGGTTACAGGGGTGGCTTCTGTAAGAAGCTGTGCAGGTCTTTTTCAGCTTTTTGCATCGAGTAGAATATAGGAAGAGAATGAAAGAGAAGATAATTTGAACAGAGAAAGATGGCTGTAAATGTGATGCTCTATATTTAAGTAGTTATCATTATTACTAACCCTATACTAGATGGGACGTCCCATGGTATGGAATACACCGTTGGCCAGTTTGGGTCAGCTGCCCTGGCTGTGTCCTGTGCCAACTTCTTGTGCCCCTCCAGCTTTCTTGCTGGCTGGGCATGAGAAACTGAAAAATCCTTGACATTAGACTAAACACTACTGAGCAACAACTGAAAACATCAGTGTTATCAACATTCTTCGCATACTGAACTCAAAACACAGCACTGTACCAGCTACTAGGAAGACAATTAACTCTATCCCAGCTGAAACTAGGGCAATTCAAGCAATAAGTAATTACATTTTTAAATAATTACAGTCATACTACATTTTTGGTCATTGTTAATTCCCCAGTATGCAAATTAATAAGTTTAACTTTTACAGGCAATGTATCCTAAACATATTGTTTATAATAGTGTCATCAATTAAGGTTTCACAGGAAGTGAGCAATATGACAGGAAATTATTGAATCCATTTATATATTTCTTGTCTTGCCCTGCATACTTTGATCTTTCACTAATATATTTTTGTCACTCCTCATATAATTCTGAGGGAGGGATATCTTTTACTTCTTTTTTGATATGCACTATACCATGTGGGTTTATTTGCCACAGTAGTTGCAAAACCAGTTATAAACTTAGTATTGGATCCACTCAAAAAATTTATTCTCAATGAAAAATAAACCTTTGCTATATGTGTTAAGCTTGAACCTTATACTAAAATGATAATCAGTTAAGATCATGGTTGTGGTCTAACAGTACAATCAGTTTCTTAATTAGGTGAGATGAGATCATCCTTTTCACTTCAACTCAGAAAAGAATGCACTTGAATTCAATCACGGAGTGTCCTGGTTTCAGCTGGAATAAAGTTAACTGTCTTCCTAGTAGCTGGTACAGTGCTATGTTTTGAGTTCAGTATGTGAAGAATGTTGATAACACTGATGTTTTCAGTTGTTGCTCAGTAGTGTTTAGACTATAGTCAAGGATTTTTCAGCTTCTCATGCCCAGCCAGCAAGAAAGCTGGAGGGGCACAAGAAGTTGGGAGGGGACACAGCCAGGGCAGCTGACCCAAACTGGCCAACGGTGTATTCCATACCATGGGACGTCCCATCTAGTATAGGAACTGGGAAGCGGGGGTGGGGAATCGCCGCTCGGGGACTGGCTGGGTGTCGGTCGGTGGGTGGTGAGCAATTGCCCTGCGCATCATTTGTGCATCCCAATCCTTTTATTACTACTGTTGTCATTTTATTAGTGTTATCATTATCATTATTAGTTTCTTCTTTTCTGTTCTATTAAACCGTTCTTATCTCAACCCACAAGTTTTGCTTCTTTTCCCGATTTTCTCCCCCATCCCACTGGGTGGGGGGGGGGGTGAGTGAGCGGCTGCGTGGTGCTTAGTTGCTGGCTGGGGTTAAACCACGACACAGAGTGATGGGCAATACCAGATGAGAGATATAAACAGAGTCACTCAGCACCACGATGTGTATATTTAACAGAAGTAATACTCCTCTCTGATGTTAAACAAGCAGAATAATGAACATGTCCCAAATGTGACATGTACTATAAAGTATGAAACAGAGCCAAAGAGTCTTCTAAATGGAGAATGTCTTTTTTTTTTTTTCTATTTCAGAAATACTTCATACTGTGTTCTTAACTGCTATTTTGATTCTTTCTTCTTTATGCAGGTATATACCTACAATTGCAGTTTTGCACATGTTTTGTGAGCAGTAGGGAACTGTGGTTTGTGAAATGCTTATATGGTCTATGCCAAAAAATGGAGTTCAGACTATCAGATGTTATCTTAGTCTGTTTCTATGAAGTTGCAACAATACGTTTGTCTCCACTGGAAGGACTGCATAAAATTAATGGGAAGCTCTCTTTTCCAAGGGATCTTCTTAACTTCTTAGCTAACATTCTAACTATTTTTTTCATGATGCCTTTAAAAAATGACATTATATAATTAGCATTGGAAAAGTCAAAGAAATCTATTATTTTTCTTTTAGAATAATTCAGTATAGTTAGTAATAATTATCATATCACATGTCTGTTATGGCAAATTTCACTGAAATTTACTCTTTGCATGGACTGAATTTATCTTCACTTAGTTATCCTTGAAAATGTTCTTTGCCTGCATGAACATGAGATAGAGTTTTTTCATCTGCAGAATCCAAATTTTTGAAGGCTTTTCAGTTTAACTTTGACATTTGCTGTTATAATTTTAATCCTAGACATGCCAAAGGTAGTCTTTGCAAAACAAATATGGAAGAATGACAGGCTGGACTGAACTTTAAGCAACAGCATTTGGGCACAAATTTATGACTAGAGAAAGACCTAAAAAGACTGTATTTCTCAAATTCTCCTGATTAGGAACAAGTTTCCGTAGCCATTATTCTTTCTTCACAAAACGTGCCTAAGCTTTCCTATGCAAGAACATGCCGTTCATCTGTGTTTATGCCAGATTTTGATTAGGACTCTTGGGTATGACTGCAACATAAATAATTAATAAATAGAATTATGCTAATAGTAGAAGGTTTGAATGCACAGGGAAGGAAACATCAGTATTCAATTTACTGTTGATCTGATTAACAATCATGCTTTCTGGAAACAATGGTACAATGATAACTAAAATCAATGTCATTCTTCTGGCAAAACATTTATAATTTTTCATTATTCCTGCTCTCAATTGGAAAAAACCTCTCAGAATACTTATCCCTTATAAGGCACATTTTTTCTGATATAGCAGCTTCATGCAACATGAGCAATGGCTTTATGATGTCATTAAAGCCTGGCACCACAAACTGGCAAAAACTGTCTATTTTTATTTACTATTTGACTTGCTCTTCAATGTGTCATTTATTACTTACAACCAAAATATTTATTCATCTAATTTGATTTGGCAGTTGCATACAGTACAGATTATATAAAGAAATAGAAAGTTAGAGTGTTCCCAGTTTAGGAAACACTTTTCATGAGAAGTTTCAAAACCTTAATAAAATAATAATGTCAGAAACACAAAACCTCTAAAACCAAAACTACAAAATTGAAACTTTGGGCTACGGCAATAGACAAACTACACATGGTAATAAATAAGAGAATCAATGTAGAATTTTTCCCTGTTGAGAATTCCTACAGAGAAAAAATACCTGCAGTTATTGACATGGATTAAGTATTTATTTAAAACAGAGTCTTGGAATCAGTCTCTTTTTAAATTTTCCTAAAACCACTGGGTACAGTGAGCTATTAAAAATTGTTACAGTGGGTTCTAGCTGGTTTCAGAGAAGCTATTAATTCTGCTAAAGAATTTATTGCTTTGCTAACATATTGGAGCTATAGTTTTGGCCAACCTGCTCATTAGTTTCTAAGCATCCATGCACCTTGTTCTTAAATATGCAAATATTGATTAGAATTTTCAGTGGAATATGGTCATTTACATGTAATTGGTGCAGCATACCCTGATGACAAGCTCATTCCAGCTCATTATTAGTGGAAATAAACAATCCTGGAATTTTAGAGGTTGCAAATTAGTTTGCCACTGCAATTTTCTTCTATTTGCTCCAGCACGATAAGGGATGATAAAACAGCCAGTTATGAACAACTTCAAGAAAAACAAACAATAAGTTATATAACTCTCCAGTTATTAATAATCTTCTTCCTAACATGCAGACTGTTTTAAGGAATATCTTTGCTATACAACTGCAACTTCATAGTATTTATCAATGTTTTATTTACCATGTAATCAAAGAAACAGTGCTCATAGACCTGCCTTCCAAAAAATGACTCATTCTTTCTGATTAATTTTACAATAAATTAATTCACAGAAAAGTTAAATAATGTAGGATGGTACATATACACCTTGCTTGATATCCGTCTCCAAAGCTATACTCTCCTGAATGGTTTGTTCCTCCTTGCTTAGTACTGCAACCTGTAAACTCATCTGTGAAGACACTGGCAATATACCAGAATAAACGGGGACATTCGGTGTGCTTTGTCTCAGTCCTTACCTACAAAGACCATTAAGTTTCCAAATGATGTGTTTAAATTTGTTATCAGTGAGCAAAGAAGTATTAAATTACTATCCATTATGAGCATTTTTACAGTCCTGATATTCAACATCTATGGACTTCGAAGTGTGGGCAGAAATGTTAAGGTGACCTATGTTTTATAATATAACCATTCAGAAAGATCAGGAGAAAACTTTCGGAAAAAAATCTTTACAGTTGTTTTCACGTAGAAAAAAGGTGATATAATCCCTTACAGAGAATGAAAATTAAATACTTTTAGATTGTGGAACTAGTTGTAAGTGTATTAGGGTTATGAAGGTTTATTGAGCTCTAGGGATAAGATAATTAAAAGACTCTGCCAGGATTAAAAAATAAAATAAACTGACTGAGAAGGCAGGTTTGATAACCATCAATAAAGCCTAACCATGGAGTGGTAAACAAAAAGTCATAATTTCCCTACAGAGTGTAGTAAACAAAAAGTCATAATCCCCCCACAGGCCACCCTCACAACATGACATTCAGGAACAGCACTGAAATAGTGGCACAGAATCTTATACATCTTTAGTGGAGAGACAAAACAAGGCAAACAATAATCCCAGAAGTGGTCTATCTCATTTAACTTTAGTAATCTAAAATCAGGTGTCTCATTTTTTTTCATCCCAGGCCCTCAGCATTCAGAACATTTTATCTCATCTATTTTAGGATCCCTATTTTAAAATGGCCATTGTTCAGGTGAGAATTATTTCTCCTTTGGCTGTAAAGCAAGCCTAAAGTGAGTAGTCCTGTCTAAGACCAAATCTAATTTTTAGATGGTTGACTCAGGGTGACTAAATCTATCCATGTAAGATTAATCACAATTCACTGGTAATAAAGCAGTATGTTGAATTAATTTTCACCATGGATATAGAGATGTACCATTGAGGGCTAATTTCAGGACTCAGCAGTTTCCATTCAGATATGCATGTAACAGGTATACCTTTGCAGGCATTCATATTATACTATAATAGAGAAATGTCTCCAGTGGTGCAGAAGCTGAATATCTGGGCTGGACTAATAAATTGCCATAACACCTGAGCCTCAGAAAATATGTGCATGTGTATCTCTGTGTGTGTATGTATATGTAAATTTGCAGATAACCACCCTTGTCTGTCATTCATTAGGCAAAGTGTAGATTCAGGAAAGGGCATAAAAATGTTGTAGAGTCCTTGTTGCCTCAGAACATTTCTCTTGACAGAAAAGCCTGATCAGTGTTGAAGAAGAGGAGTGCACCCTGCATGTGGGGTTCAGGGCTGATGCCCTGGGGAATTATGAAATTATCTTTATTGTTTGTATTACAGTACCATCTGGGACTGCCAGGTTTGGAGCTGGAGCCTTCTGTGGCAAGTAACTTGCAAACAGCCAGAAGGTATCTGCCCTGGATTTGTTATAATTTAAATTAAAATGCAAAGGACAGCAGATGGATATAGACAGAAAGAAGAAAAAAAAGGCAGCGGGGGAGGGGGGGAACAGTGAGATAATACAACATCAGTAGCAAAAACACCTTCTAGTTTTGTGTTACAGCAAAGGAGAGGCTTCCCAAGCAAAGTGAAGGAGAGTGACCTCATGACTTGCTGGATGTTCATAGGTAGCTGTCCCCCAACATATGGGAGATCCTGAAAGTAAGTGTGAAGGTATTTTAAAATCCAAGCCACTAAGAGATACACATTGATGAGGTCAGATTGTGGGTTTAAAGCAAGGAAGAATGAGATCTCCTGGGAGACAATAGGTAACATCAGTGTAAGCCGTGTTGAGCTTTGACAGTAACAACAGATATTCCACCAGGTTCATTCAGCTCAACAGAGACTATGTTAGCCAACCTTCAACCAAATGTGTTTCTTACCACATAATTATAATTACAATTATTTCCTATAATTACAATTATTTCTTGCCTTTCAACTACAAAAAGAGGAAATTTCAATATCTTTTTGTTGTAATTGCTAATATGCAACAGGAATGGATTTATAAAAACTCAAAACCTTTAAAGCAATTCAGGTTGTTCATGACTTGTTCAATCACCAGTTATCACACTCTGAAACTTGCTTTGGAGAAATAGTTACATAATTGAAGGGTAATTAACTGGGCCCATTCCAATAGCTTCATTATAAAACAAGAGTGAAAACATTAAAGCTGCTTCAAAACTTACTGAATATCCGTTCTAGCCTTTGGGGTTTTTTTTAGAAAGCCTGACAGTCTGAGAATCCATTTAATGACCTTGAATTCGAAGTTGCTCCATCACTGCTAGATTTTGTGCCATTTAATCAGTCATATCCTCAAGAACATCCTGCAACACAAGTGACACAAGGTAATTCAAAGCTGTTAAATAACGGGATCCGAGGCATTAAAAGCTTGGGGCTGAATCTTTAAAACATGCCTCTCCTATATGCTTGACACAATTTTGACACACACAGCTATGCACATCCAAAAAAAAAGGAATACACTAGAGACCCTTCAGAAAACATGAAGCATTGCTCCGGAAGGGTGAGCTTCTGATCTTAGCTCTGTAAGTAAAGCAGTAGATTAACATAGAATATGTAATATCAAATATAAGAAATTACCTTCTTCATTATCAATGGCTTTAGTACAATTGAGATAGGCCTTTAATCTCTAATAAAATTGTAAACAAAAAATATTTCCATTGTTTTTCTCCCTTGTATTTTCTTTAGCCTTTATTAATGGGGGCAGATGAGAAATAGTCAGAGGTATAAGATTAGATGTCTTTAAAATGTTAAAACAGAGTGAAATTTGTTTATTTGTTTGTTAAAATTCTTCACTGATCGTTAAAACTGTGAACAAACATGTAAATAAAGCAACAGTGGCTGAAATAGCAATGTCCATTTTGTGGATTGCCATTCTCTCAATCTGAACTTCCACAGCTATTTTAAGATACTGCATGCTGCTGAAATCTGTAAAGTATGATGAAATGTGATTTAATTGACAAGAGTTTGATTAATAGACTGAAATGTCAAGTTATTTAAGGTTAATACATAACTTACCTTTCACTGGCATTATCAACAGTAGTTCAAACAGTGAAAGCACTGGAATTTGTTTTAGGTAGTACTTGTCCTCATTTTAAACTGAAAATTAAATTAAATTAATATTGTGTTGGGTAATGCAGTTATCTTTCACAGCTGAGCAAGGAAGGAAGGTGAAATAAGGAATTTAACAAAGGCAACAAAGACTAACAAAGTCAGTGAAGACATACTTGGCTCTGGTGTGAACAGAGTATGTAACTTTACCTAGTTTTGCTGTATCTGAGTTTCTGGGAAGAAGCAGATGAGGTCTATGGGCTTGCTGTTGATCAGAGAGAAGAATAAAATGCACCTTTCGAAGACCTGGTGTAATCTGGTGTACACTCACACAATTGCAAAATTGCAAGCAATTGAATTACTCATCTTAAGGCGTTCCCATCTGCCGACACAGATGCAGCAATGGACATATTCCAGCCCATACAAATAGTAAAGAAATAATTAGGTTTCAGGATGAGGATGGGCAGAAGTTTATGCCCGTGATCTCCACCCTGAAGATTGCTGTCACTGTGGTTTACAGCTGTCAGTAGACCCAATATTATTGAACAGCGGATGCTGAGAGAATGGCTGCGTACAAAGGTCATATTCAAGACTGGATGCCTTTCAAGATGAGGACACTGTTCTTAGCAGCGTATTCAGATTCTCCCTCCTTAGCCCTTGGTAGAGACTGTGGAGTCCAGAAAAGCTGCACAGGGAGCCCTCCTTGGTGCCTTGCCATCACTTGGCTGTCATGGTGCTGTGGGGCTTGGGGATACACTGTGAGGTGACTTTCTTCTGTAGCTATTGAGGAGACAAGAAGAGGACATGCACAATGGCATGGAAAATCAACTAATTATTCAAAATTTACTTGTTCTTTTACCTTGTATTTATAGGTTTGGTGTTAAATCTCCAAGAAAAAACTCCAAGAAAGTTATGAAATACAGGCTAAATAACAGAAGAATACACTAGACTAAAATCTCACATGTTGTACTTCATTAAAAATATTGAACTACACGAACAACAAATGCTGGTATAATCAATTTGATAATATAGTCATATAGATCAATGCCTACTTGCCATTTAGTATCACTTATTGATTTGACACCTTTGCCTTCACAGGCAGTTCTTAATGTTCATCTAGTTATAAATAAACACACACTGTGGAAAAACTATACACTTCTGCATATTCTTTGTAATCTGTATTATAGAAAATTGCTGGGTGGGAGATTGCTAAAGCAGCAGAAAAAAATGGTTTCTATGGCAGCATTTTTTCCCTGCTGGTAAATACTTGGACAAGATTTGGCTTTGAAGTAATAGCAGGTATAAGACTTACTAGACCTACTTCAATTTCCATATTGGACACAGCAGAGGCACCTGAATGGGGAAGTATTGAAAGGGTGAAAACAAAAAGATTCAAAAAGGCAGTGTGGCCATATTATCACTAGGTTTGCAGCTTCAGCCATTTCTGACTACAGCTATGTGCCTCATATCTTTTACTTCACTGGAAAGCAGGCTTTTAACTTCTACTGGTTTGACTTTGTACTTACACAGCAGTAGCATCACACAGTGTTGTCCAGTGTTTTAGCATGTAGGAACTTCCACTGTGCCATTTTGATTGTATCGATGTGTTCAAGGTGCACGTAGAAGCAGACTAGGAATGCCTCTGAAGTAGACTGTGAAGTGATGTTTATCAATGAGCATTTTCCCTAGTGTTGGCTCAGACCTGAGGTTCCTTAAATCTCAAAAAAACTTCTGACAAACTATAATCGTATTGCATACATGTATAATAGCAGTGGAGCATTATGGTAAGGCTTGACATTTTCTTGGATGCTAGAGAAGAACACTAAAATGGGGCCCATTTTCTGCAGCCCACAAAATGTAGGGGGGACAGATGTGTTAGAAGCATGATAGGAGCACTCTGAGTGTGTGTGTGCTCCCAACCTTAGTTTTTCTCAGGGTCATATTCAGAGCTGGTACACCAGAAACAGCTTCATGGAGCACTGGTGTTTGGGTCACATTTTGGATTTGGAAATTATTTTCTTCTTCTTAACACTCTCCTGCTTGGTCTTTCATCTAGGTTTAGACATGTGCCTTGTGAGTTTGGTAAGCATTGTGAAACAGACAGGATAAAACATGATTTGGCATTTTATTTTTTTGAAGGCAAATATTGTGGCTCAGAAAAAATGATACAGTTAGGAAATGCTGGAATTTTTGCAAACTTTATTGGTTCAAAACCAAACAATCTAATCTGCACGTCAGCAGACAAGTACTTCAATGCCTCTGTATGTGCTCTGATTCAAGCATTTTCAGTATTTTCTAAGGTTGTACAGGAACAAACAAGAGCAATCACTATGTATTATAATGTATTTTATGCTAAAACCAGCAGAGATGGTCTGGTGTACAGCATGGGCACTCCTATTTTTAAAAATATAACAACACAGAAGCATTCGGTTTATTGATCCTGTCTCTTCGTTAGTTCCTATTTCATCTGTCTTCTTTCTCAGCATCATAAGCAGTGAAGCAGATAAAGACATGGTGCTGGAAATATTGATAGTAACTCTAAGACCAAATCCCACCCAACAGAAGAGCTATTGCCAGTCATATTTTTTGTTTTTCTTCTGAAATAAAAGAACCTTTAATTGCAATCTTTGGATCAAGCTGATCTTCATGTAATTATGCAATAAGAAATACAGTCCTACAACTGTAAGAATCTCCTACCAGCAAGACCAGTAAGTCTTTCCCTCCCTCTAACCTATAAATGTAATGCTCAATCCAGTGATGTAGGGGAGATAGAGAACACACTCTCAGCAGTCTGGATGAATTCTCCTTTTGTCTTTCACATATGTTTTTACAATTAAGTCTACTTTACTGGATTTGTGAACCAGAAAGTAGAAAAGGTTCTTCACAGAGCTCTCCCAAGCTGCGTGCCGGTTTTGCAGTCTGTTGTTGAAAATATGCTTGTATTTACACAAAGTTAGCCCAGTTCAACTAGAGTGAGCTGTGAAGTATTAAGAAAGTATAAAAATTAGGGCATAACAGTAAGGAAGTGCTCTAGAGAAGCCTCTGAAGAAGAACAGCCCCAGTCACAATGTAGTGGCAGAATATTCCTGTCTTGGCATCATCCTGAGGAAAAAATGAAACCTCATGAGAAAGGTAGAAAAACTCCTGCTTGAAAGTGCCAGGATCACAAAGGATTAAATTAAAAAGCATGAAAACATTCAGAAGTTTAATAAAATGACTGAGTCAGTAACAGTGCATTTCTTTGATCCTGCCAGCACATTTCATTCACTCCCTTTTTAAAATTAGATTATTTGTATTCTCTCCGGATTCAGTAATTCTCTAGCTATTTTATCATTGAATTACATTATGTTTCCTAACTGTACCTTTTTTTCCCCAGGATGTGGCATTTACCCTTTTTTGTCCCCAATAGAGCTTTTTACATTGAAATTTTGTTCTCGCCTCTTGGTATTCATTTGTGGTGTTTTACATAATCTTTCTAATGTTCTACAAATGCGTATATGTAGTATTTCTATAGCTACTAGAAAGGAGTCTTAGGCCCAGCAAATTAGCACAGCTAATGAATAATTGTAAAAACTAGCTAGAACTGTATTTGCCATAGACCACAGAAAGGCTCAGACAAAAGGTTTGTCAGTGTTTAGTGCCTTTTGGGGAACCAAATTTGCAAATGCTGAAGCCAGTCTTACCTCACAGCTTGTCAGCCTGAATTCTTAATGTGTGGCCCTATTGAAGCCACAGGACGAAGACATCTTCAGTTTCTCTCACTATTTTTGACTCCCTGGAACAGAATTCTTGCTTTCGGTCAGAGGTTCTAGGAAGGAGAGGTTACTTTTATTCAGATTGCAGCCATATAAAGATAGAGAGCACTAGAGATAGCATGTCTAGTATTGATCTCTACAGTATTGAAGGGAACTCTATTTTCTTAGCATTTTGCATTTTCAAAAGTAGACTCCTCTTTTTGTGTTGTCCATCAGTCTGTATGAAAAAAGAGAAATGCTTTTGGAATTTATTTGAACAAAATATTTAACACTATCTGAGTGACAATAGAACTAAAAAAAAAATCAAAACACTTTTATTCTTATTATTATAAAAAAAAATTTGATAATGTCATTTTGAGCAGTCTCACAGTCAAGGTGGCTAAGACTTCAGTGGTCTGTGTCGACTTCTTAAGAAGTAATGCATATGAAATTGATTTTATCTAGGCTATTGTACGTAGTAACTGAAAATTGCCTACCTAAAGTGCAATCACTATTTTCATTTCTGCAATGCTTGCAAGTATTCATAGGAAAAAATTACAGGTATGCCGTGTGATTATATAACACACATTGAACTCTGGCATCCCCCAAACAGTCCAACAGACCTTTATGAAATATCACCAGAACTATAATTTGGTAAAAGTCCATCCTCTTCTTTTAACCAAAATACCCTGTGGCTAGAGTGTAGCTATGCAAACAAATTTATCCTCACAGACAAAATATTCTGAAGAGTCTCTTTCTCATACCATTTACTTTACTGTGATAGCACATTACAAACCCTTACTCTCCCTGTATTAACAGGAGGAGTTCTCGATTTTTTTACTTTATGGTGAAAAATAACTTGCAGAAGCAGGTTTTCACATTATTTGAACACTGATAGGGGTCACACTGGTCACTCTCCTTTTAATCTAATATAAAAGAGAATTACCTGTGGTGGAGCAGCTGCAGAACAAGCGTTGTCCCTCACTCATTGTTCACTTGACAGTTCCATTGTCCCCAAGGAGAAGGGCTGTCAAGGGACATCCCACCTGTGAAGAGACACTTGGTCTCTACTGATGCTGGAAAATTCAAAGTAATAAATGACCTGAAAATTAGGATTTAAAAAAAATGGTTTTCCTCTGTTCAGTGGATAGTCAGTGAAGTTAACAGGACAGTGCAATAACAAGTTTTTACTAAGATGCTTTACTAGGAATACAAGCTCCCCCAACCTAACGCAGAACAGGTTTTGAAGTTATTAAAGATTGGGAGTCAAAAAAATAAAGTCTCCAAATTCATGTCCTAATCTGACAAGGCTGACTTCTTTCCCTTGTCAGCTGTAGGTGTCAGCAGAAAAGATTTGAAAAGGTTTCAGTTTTTCCCTTAGCTGTAAGCACTTGATCCACATTCCAAGATGAGACTCATCTCCAGACTGAAACATCTAAGTTTAGGGGTCTAGACACGTGCTATTGACAGGATTCTGTTGCCTGAGCTTCCTCACATAGTGACATTTCCAATGCCCAAGGATATTTCACCTGCTCCCCACATGCCTCTTCTGGAAAGGTGTGAGTCTCAAGTAGGGTCCAGTGCCTCAGACAACCCTACGTGGATGTCCTGATAACCACAGGCATCTCAAAAGGCACTCAAAATCCCACATTGAGCCTCTGACCAGCACAGGCCATTTTTTCTAGAGAACAGCTCATGTTGCTCTGAAGTAGATCCCAAGTGCAGATTTGGCTGAACCTTCTCTCCCAGCCCACTTGCTCAGCTGATGAGGTGTTAGATACAGTTGCCCTTGTCAGCATCTAGGGTAAAAGCTACAGCAAGGGTGGGAGATAGATGGGATCTAAAGCAGATTGATCTCTTACAGAGCAGTACTAAGGACATATCAGGTAGCACTGGATGTGTGTGAGCAACAGAAACAAACCCCAGCACTCAACTGACTGTAATAGGAGAGCCTAGACAATGCACATTTAGACACCCATCCTTAGGTGTTTTAGTCATGAAATGAATACCTTTCTGAACACCTGCACTAATGACTACACGGGTTTGTGCTCAGTATGACTATCTTGTCATGTAGCTGCATGTAATGCTTTGGCAGTCCCTGGGAGCTAGCATCCTTACGGTGCCTTCTGCCTTACTGCTCTTAGGAAAACTTTTCTTGGAGCTGGTAATGAGAACGCTCTCCAGGATAACGGAAAGTGGAGTGTGGAAATGTTCTGTGGCTGCCAAAGGTCAGCACCTGTTTTCCAGCTTTTCTTGCCCTTGTATTGAATTTGTAGTTGGATCTTTTTGTGCCAAAACTGAGCAAGCTAATGGAACCGTGCAAGCTTACTACCGTGCACACATAGCAGGTGACTCTACAGCCTGATAATGTATTGTAGTATGTTTCTCAGTAGCCTCAGATAAATCTGAGGATACAATTCAAAGCTGATGATGGCATTTTATTGGTATTTTTTTTTATAAATAGATACATGTTTTTATAGCTATATCAATTCTATGCCAAATCATCTACCCATGGTATGTATGGTACATCATTATTTACATTAGAATTCACCCCATGCAAAACTATAGCTGGTGAAAGTCCATTCCTATAACTAGGGTAAAATTAGTGCTATACTAGCAATCAAATGACTACTACAGCACCGCCCCAAGTAAGAAAACATTGCGGGGATGGATAGGAAACTTAAAAAACCCCAACAAATTCTCTGTTACTATAGGTTAATGCTGTATATAGTGTACAGAGCATGTTTAACATATACTTACTAACTGTGGATACTGCAAAGCAAACTAAGAGGACAGAAAGCATAATCTGGTTAATGAGAATTCTGTCTCTAAACCATTCTTTGTCTTGAATCACTTCAAAACCCACCTGGCAGTATAAATTCCCTGACTGCCTCCAAGCCAGATTGCCAGCTTTGGACTGCAGGCAAGCACCTGCCCATATGAATCCAAAGTGTACTCCTCCATACAGACATCCCGTGCTGGGGAGATTAAACCCCAGAAGAAAATGTTTTGAACAGTTCTAAAAATACCATCTCTCTTCTTATTCTTCTCTGCCAAAACAAATTACTAATATTTGCCCTGTGTAAAGACTCCAATAGCATTGCTATCGGGAACTCAGCTGCTCTGAGACCGAAAATCTACGCAATAAATCCAATAAAAAAGCACAGAAGAGAAAAAAAGAGGGTATTATTCTAATACACTTCAGGTACATGAGCATGCAACTTACAGTCATGCAGTGACAGGAAGATGGACAAGATGACCTAGAGTGTACGTCTTTTCTTCTCTATCAAAAATTTTTATGGTTCTATAATTAGATCAAACAAAGTCATGCTTTCTTCAGCCTGCAAGTGGTGCCAAGTGTTATCAGTATGGAAAGGCAGGACATTTAAACCACTCATGCAGGTGAAGTCACTGTCACCGATATTATTTTCCTGAGTGCTGATAACGGCTGTTCAGCTAATCCAGTTCATAGACTACTTTGCTATATTGTAATGATATTTGCACCCCTGGAAGACAGCCACACGCTATTGAAATGATGCTTGATAATGTTTCTGTACCCGTTCTGCTTCAATTGACCTGACTGCAGTGTTATTAAAATGTTCAGTTTATAGAACCTAAGCCATACTTGGTGTCTCTGATGGAAAAGAAAAATCAGTCCCTAAACATAATGACCTTAACGCATAAGTTATAGATGACACTTTTCTTGAATGCAAGAGGAAGCAAATTCACTTTGGGCGTTCACTTTCTTTTCACTATTTTAAAGCTACAGGTTGCTAATGGACTGTCCTTCACTTCTGCACAGAGCAACCCTTGTGTTTGACCCCATCTCCTTGGTGCCAGGCTGGATGCAGGCTAATGGGTGGGCTATGGAGTGAGTTTGTATTAACATGACTCAGAAAGCTACTGTTCCCATTTTTAACATAAAACCCTCAAACCCCCAAATATATAAAGAAGCCTAACAACCCAGCTGTCAACCAAGGAAGTGCTGTATAATACAGTATGCTGACAAATGGCCTACTGATGTGTAGCAAAACCTTTGTGCTTTACTGAGTTCAGGTGAATCAAGGCCAAATTTGGTAGAGCACCTGATAGGGGAAGTTGCAAGAAAGGGATCCTATTCTGCTCTGGCTAGCATGTACCCAGGCCTTGTCTACGTTAAATAATAATTCTGTAGAGTAGGAGTGGATCTGTGAATTGAAACGGTTGGTTTTGCAACACCTACACTGACCTTGTAGTTCAGAGACTTTGCTTTGGACAAGATTTAGGCAGCACACTTGGAGAAGTTGTCCTCACCACACATGTGGCTCAAAGGTGTTTGCAGAATAAGTCATTAGTTTAGACCTTTATGTTTCCATTAGTGGCTGGAGCACATTTGGCATTGTATTGGGTTTGCATGGCAAGGTTTTGGTAGCTGGGAGGCTACAGGGGTGGCTTCTGTGAGAACCTGCTAGAAGCTTCCCCATTGTCCGATGGAGTCCATGCCAGCTGGCTCCAAGAAGAACCCACTGCTGGCCAAGGCCGAGCCCATCAGTGACAGTGGTAGAGTCTCTGGGATAACGTATTTAAGAAGGGGAAAAAAACCTGCACAACTGCAGCTGGAGAGAGGAGTGAGAACATGTGAGAGCAACAACCCTGCAGACACCAAGGTCAGTGAAGAAGGAGGGGGAGGAGATGCTCCAGGCGCCGGAGCAGAGATTCCCCTGCAGACCATGGTGAAGACCATGGTGAGGCAGGCTGTCTCCCTACAGCCCATGGAGGTCCTCGGTGGAGCAGATATCCACCTGCAGCCTGGGGAGGACCCCATGCCGGAGCAGGTGGATGCCCCTGAAGGAGGCTGTGACCCCATGGGAAGCCCACGGTGGAGCAGGTTTGCTGGAAGTACCTGTGACCCTGCAAGGGACCCACTCTGGAGCAGTGTGCTCCTGAAGGACTGCACCCCATGGAAGAACCCACGCTGGAGCAGTTCATGAAGAACTGTAGCCCATGGGAAGGACTCACATTGGAGGAGTTCCTGGAGAGCTGTCTCCTGTGGAAGGGACCCCATGCTGGAGCAGGGGAAGAGTGTGAGGAGTCCTGCCCCTGAGGAGGAAGGAGCGGCAGAGACAATGTGTGATGAACTGACCCCAACCACCCTTCCCCATCCCCCTGTGCTGCTGGGGGAGAGGAGGTAGAGAAAAGCAGGAGTAAAGTTGTGCCTGAGAAGAAGGGAGAGGTGGTGGCAAGGTGTTCTAAGATTTGGTTTTATTTCTCATTATCCTACTCTGACTTGATTGGTAATAAATTAAACTAATTTTCCCAAGTCGAGTCTGTTTTGCCTGTGATGGTAATTGCTGAGTGATCTCCCTGTCCTTATCTCGACCCATGAGCCTTTTGTTATATTTTTCCTCCCCTGTCCAGCTTAGGAGGGGGAACAATAGAGAGGCCTTGATGGGCACCTGGCATCCAGCCAGGGTCAACCCACCACGGTCATGCACCCATGGCAGGTCTTCTCCTGTAGTTTCCCTTGAAAGAAAGTCAGCTGCATGAACCAAACTGACTTGTAGGAAGTGGAGAAGGCTTTTAGGTTTGCTTCAAAAGCTCGCTACTGCTTTGATCCAAAATGCTAATGCAGAGACAGCCACACTCTCTGAAGAACCCCTGCTTAAGGCCTGATTTTTATTTCTAGTGTAAATAGACAAAAAATTAAATAAAACACATCACCTCAAACTTAGCTATTTTAAGTTTCTTATCTCTGTGCTGTCATTAATTTTCTTTTGCCTTAAGATTCTTGAGTCTCTTGTATGAGATGCCCTGGCTGAAATACTTTGACTACCCACACTGTTATACCAGAGCAATGATTACACTGTACTTAAACACAAGGTTCTAGAATCTGATAAGAGCATGTCAGCAGCTTTTGGGGTCCTAGAGTCCAACCAAGCCCAGAAGCCCTTGACAACTCAAGAGACTAGAAGACACAAGTCTTATTTCAATGAAAAGAAGATGAATGCAAACATGTGGATCCACTGTTGTGCATGACAATACTAACGCAGAATTCCCATCTGCTTATTTTGCTAGAGGTTGCAAACAAAGGGAAAAATAAGCTAAATACCACTTAAAACTGTGGCACAAACAGACAATACGCAGCCCTTGCTCTTCCTCTAGTAACTTTGAAAAGCTTCTTCATAATCTACACACTGACACTCATTGCAAATGGAATTCATCCCAGTGCAGCGCACTAGTCAAGATCCTAATTTTTGCCCAAGGCAGTGCAGAGAATTATAAGCAGGTTTTCTATGCAGGGTTGAATTTCATCCAAAATTAGATGCCAGTGTCACATCATTACATTTCAGGGCAATACAACTAATTATCAAATGCAGGATCCGAGGAGAAATGAGGTAGCTTCAGAAAACATCTTGGTGAGCAATTAGTATAAAAAAAAGATTTTTTTCTTCGATACATGATAAATTTGTGGGCAGGAGTATAATTTCTGAATAAAGTAATATATGAAACGGGCTGGGTTTGTGCCTGTTGTATGAATATCTTGTTTGCTTTGTCACTTTAGTTTTCCATTATTTTATTGTATCCTGACTCCTTTTTTGTTTATGGGAAATATAAGCATGACATTAATTTCATTATCTTATTCTGCATGCAAGCATGTATTACATTTGCAAATGAAGAAGTGGTAAGAGAAGCAAATTCAGTAAGAGGGTTTATTATGCATGCATAACCAAGCAAGTGCTTGTTTTAGAACAGTACATCTTGAACAGTTGTGATAAGGATTGCCAGGATTTAAGTATGAGTTTTATGAATAGAAATTTTTAAAAAGTAACTACTATAGAAATTACTTCAGTTCATTGACCTCTGCATGTTTTATCTTGAGTAACACCACAAATTGTGATATTCATTATCAGACCGAGTTAAAATCTGAAACAGAGAAACAAGGGACAAATGTGGGTATTATTAGAACATGTAACTCGTCATAAACTCTCATTATTGTAAGTAGCCTCCTCTTCTACGACACCTTAAGTAAAAATGAAGAAAACTGCAAAAAGATGTTTTTCAGCACTAACCGTAAAAACAAAAATCTTGCAAACAAGAATTTTGTACATTCAAACTAATCTAAAATATTTGTTCCCATAAAATCTGCAGTTTGCTGTAAATTCCAAGATACTAATACTACGCATGAAGTGATGGTACCATAGGCTTACTTGAAGTGATTTGTGAAAATGCAGCTCATTAGCAGAGCCAAGTTCGTAGCAGAGATAGTGCTAGATTTCTCCTTGTGGCATAGTGTAATGTTGCAACATTATTTAGATTTAGTGATGCCAACTTCTGTTTCTTGCGAAGTCACACTTATGTATCTAAGCTCTGGTTTCAGTTCATAATACAGGTGGCCTATCCTCAGTGACACAATGCTATGTGAATGATACTAACATAGAAATTAATCATAAAACTTTTAATACAGAAACTTGGATATGTAATGGAATATTGTGACTTGAAATATCAGTAGCCATTTCACACAATATATTTCTATATTATATAGCAGTTTATGTTATATTATCTATAATAAGGTAATATATTAATTTAAAATATTAACAATACAGTAAAACAAATACTGGTAATAGTATATTTATTTATATTATATTAATATTAGCATTAAATTGAGGTATATATAGCATTATAAATTTATTATTGTACTAACGATCTAATAGTATAATATAGTGCATGTAATATGTATATTAGATGGAACTATAGTATAGTTTCATAGTTATACAATATATACTATACTAGATAAACTATTCATACTATATAAACTAAACAGACAGAAAGGTTGAAGCATGTATATCAACACACTGAGGATTTTTTTCACCTAGATAATTAGTATGAAGATTTTCTTTCTTTCATCTTCTATGGTTATATTTTCTCCTTCCTTTTCTCCAGTGCCTTGTCATTTGTTCCTTAATTTTCCAACCATCTTCATCTTCTTTGTCATATTTTTCCATGCTTTCTAGATAACTTCTCTCACTAAAATTATTGAAGATGTAGTCATGCAGTTCACTGGGCTAAGGCTGAAACATGGGGTGCTATTTCTGGCACAACCACAAACCTGCAGGCAAATTTTACTCATGTCATCTCACTGCTTGGTTTCACTTTTTCCATAGTGCTAGAAGTGTATAGTGTTGTACTGAGCTCCTCTGTCCTCCTAGTGATTAGAAAAGGGATGTGAATAAATGCAGTGCCATGTTCCCAACTCGATCAGAAAATTCACCTTACATGGGCAAGACATGAAAGAGGGGCCAAAAACTTTGTGAGGAATTGCTTAGCTATTTAATTTCAGAAAAGCATCCAAATGCCTGAAGGAAGGACACATAAAACTCCATTTTTTCTCTTGGTATTTCCTAATACTGTCTCATTAAACGTGCTGGATTTATGCTGGGCTCATAACAGGAAGCTGTGACACCTAATTCAGCTCTACAGGTTCCAGTATGCAGCAAGGCACATACAAGTTTAGTGCTGCAAAGTTGAGTACGGTGAGGCCAAAGTCCTAGCACTGCAGTCAGTGAGGGAGTCAGTCAGGCTTCAGAATGTTTTGAATATTCAATATAAGCTTATGCAACCATATGACAAATGGACTTAGAGATGAAGACAGAGATGACCATATAAATCACATATGGACATAGTTGCTTTTTATTTCCCTATATAAAACTTATACAGTAATGCCAGCAAAGCTTGTCACAGTTATTCTACTAGAACAAAATAGATTATTTTGAATATACAAAAATATCTTGTACTGAATTCATAACTGGAATTTACTATATAGAGGTCACTGAATATGATTGAGTGTCCAGCATTTAAAAGCTGTGTTCCTCTCAAATGGGGAAAAATAAAATTTGCAGGACAGCAGTAACTGCTAATATGAAGTTTGACTCTCACCTGGTCACCCTGGTCATGATGCAAATGAAGGTCTGATTGTTTTTAAATCACTATAGGCTTGCTTCCCAAATGGTCTAGTCATAGCCCTAATGAATCAAGTCAGAACTTCTGCTTTAGTAATTTCATACAGCATAGTACTTGTTTTAGAAAGGAAGGAGAATATCTCTAAATACAGGCAATGACACCTGACAAAAATATTATTCCCTGGACATTTCTACAGTGCACTTGTGTTATTCCCCACATATGTGGGGGATGGTTGTGAAAGCTTGCACTACTGAGTGTGCACGTTCTGTCAGACAGCTATGGACATTAGTGTGAGCCAGCTCAGAAGAATCCAGCTTCACATTAACACATCAAATCTCATACTGGCCAATTTTCTGTTCGGTTTTCCTGACAGTATATTGACAGCATAACGGAAAGCTGCTCAGGGATGAAAGTTAGACCAAAATCACCAGTGATGGAAATGTATCAGAATAAGTTGCTTTAAAACAAAATGTAAGCAATGAAGTGTCAATGGGATGTATAAAAATAATGAGGTTTAGAGACTGAGGCATGAAAGTTTGTGCAGAAGGGAAGCAATTAACAGAAGCAGACCATGTAAAATACTTCCCCTAAACTTGTTAATATATTTGCTATGCACAGCTTTTTTTTTTCTGTCCATCCACATTAACTCTTTGTTAAACTTTTCATTCATATTGTAAATACCAACTCAGTCCGAGTTACCCAATAGTTTAGAAATTACTTTCATGTTGATTACAGGCATATACATGACATCACGCAAAATACTGATTGTGGTCCCCAGACTCTCTCATGCTGTAGCCATTCAGTGAAGTCTCAATGTACTAGAGGACTATGTTGCTGCTAGAATCATAGAATATCTCGAGTTGGAAGGGATCCATAAGGATCATCAAGTCCAACTCCCTGCCTCTTGCAGGATTACCTAAAACTAAACCATGTGACTAAAAGCATCATCCAGACAAAAATTACTGTTTGTTTGCTTCTGCTTTCATACATACAGTTACATAACCAAATATTATTCTAGTGAAGCCAGCGGCAAGCCAGTGAGATTATAAGCAGGTTTTTTGTTTGTTGTATTTTGTACAAGAACAGGCAGTTTACTATGTAGGTTTTAAATACTGGGAGGAAATGTGTCATCATTAATTCATTGAGTTGTCTATTTTAATTAGATCAAGAGTTAGAGAGCTCACGCACTTGTATTCATATTCATTAAGGAAATACACCATCAAATCTGTTATCTAATAAGATTGTGCACTGTTTTATAACACAGGTGGTTGTGCTAGCAGGTGATCTAAAATTAAAGTTACAAAGTACTTCTGTTCACTTATGTAGCATTAAAATCATTAAACATTTAATGCAGAATCATGGTTCAAAAATAAAGAAGAATCCAGAGAGTCTGTAAAGGATATAAATTCAGTCTTTTTTTAAGAAGACTCACTCTTAAGAAATGTGACACAGTATGGCAGGAAATTTAATGATGGTACTCCTGGAGTTGAGAACTCCCCACCTGTATTTATAATAGGTGATGGTGAAGCCAGAAATATTCTTTCAAGTTGAGACACACCACCCTAGCTCATTTTTCTGAAATCAAGAACCTCTAGTGTTGCACTATGTTCAGTAAATTCATGGCATTAATTGACACCCCAGGAGGCCTCGTGAAACAGCATCAAGCTGTAATCAGCTGCTTGAGTTGTTGTCTCAGGAAGCCTCAGGTCTCCGTGGCAGCACTAGAAGTGCTCGTTAAGTCTGGGTAATGTATTCTCAACCAAGTACTTGTGACAGAATTAGCTCTATACAGTTATACAGTTTATTCATGTGAGGGGAGATGAGGATGGATCATCTTTTATTTGTTCAACAAAGTATCTATTTAAGATCTTTTGTGCCCCAGACACTGACATATTTATTTTAAATTGCATGTTGTATTCTACAATGCTATTCCTAATACCAACAGTCGTGTATAGTGAATTCAAGAGCACAATAGAAGTTTGCTATCAATTTGGTACCATATTAGTCTGTTACTCAAAAATATCCCAGAAGAAAAAATGTAGTCTTTGATTATAAAGAGTTATTCTTTTCCTTTTCCACATCTTCATTTCTTTTCAAATCTGCCTCTACAAGAATATACTCACCCTCCCTTTTAATAATTTTAATAATCTCAGGAAATGCCCCTGGATCTAAATTTTACCTTCTCTTTTGTTTGTTTTGTTTTTCCACTTATTATGCTTGTTATAGCTGGATCTTATGCTCCCATTAGAATCAGTAGAAAAAATTCCATTGACTCCAGCCACACTGGACTGTGCTAGACCCTGGGTTGGAGGTGGAGGTGGCTGCACCTCTGGTTTCTTGTTACCCACTTTCTGGGGAGGGACCGCACCGAGACGTGAGGATTGGGTGGAGCATTTGAGGCAAACATTTTTAGATAGCCGTTCATGCTATTTTGCAATATGTCCTTACCCTGGGTGAGAGAAGAGGAAGAGGATTTGGTGAGTGGCACCAAGGTGTCCTAACCGATCATGAGCATGGGAGTTTCTCCACACTCTTATGAGGGCCAGGAATTTGCACCAATCATATATTCTGACTAAAATTTCTTTCTTTTCTACAAATAAGTAATCAAACACACTGCAGACTCACAGCTGATTAATTAACATCACTACTGACTATACTGCCTGGTAAACACAAAAACTGCCAGGTAGGACCACAGTTCTGTCTCTGCCATGGGCTGTAAGTTGAAGGTAAGGAGGGACCAAAAAAAATAAAATAGGAGGAAAGTGAACAAAGCCACAAAGTCATGCAGGATCAGCTGTAAGTCGAGCAAGATACCATGGGCTGAAAGGATTCTGCTGTATGCCCCTGGAGTTGATGTACACTGAGCATGGAAACTGTGAAGAAAACCATTTGGCACTTGCGTCACATCCATCTACAGCAGCGCTCAGCATTGCTGCTGAGCCATCACTTCTTGTGTGTCTCCACTCATTTCACTAATGCATCCCCTCCTCCCTGCTGAGAAGAACTCCTCATGCTGAGAATAAAAACTAGCACTTTATCTTGAAAACTCTCTCCTAGAGGATGGTTGGAACTGAAGATGTGATGCAAGAATATAGACATTGCACAGAGGTTTTGGATTAGTTAACATTAATTCAATTTTAAGTCTGGAGATGCTGGACAGAGGCTGAATTAATGTCTTCCATCAAGAATTGTTTTCTACAGTCAACAATCAAGTATTCATGTCAATTCTTTAGATATGTCAGTAAATACTTTCTTCTGCTTGTGGACATATTCCTAAGTCATCACACAGAAGTAATTTTGGAAAGTAGTTGTTTCCCTTCGGGTGCAGGGGATACTACCCAGCAATTATTACTGCGTGATGGCTTTTAAGCATGGAATGGCATAGAGTTTTACTTTGGAAATTAGCATAAGGGTGCCATTAATCTGCAAGTTGAGTGCCCAGTTGTATTTAGAAGTTAAATGACTTTTAATTGCCAGGTGTGCTGTAGTGTGGGTTTCGAGCCATAAGCATTTGTCTAAAAAAGAGCTATAAAAAGTATTCCTTCCTTCCAACCTCTGTTCCACCCTTCCTGTTACCCTCCATTCCTTCCTATCTTCCTCCTCTCTCCCTTCCCATGCAATTTTTTCAGTCAGAATGCAAATATTATACTTTCATTTGGCAGATGAATGAAAAGAATTTTTTTGCTTTGGCTTAGATCAGCAGAATTGTAGCATGTATAAAACTGCAGAGTTAATAAAAAAAGTATATAGAATTTTCCAACTTGCATGAATGCATTTGGGGAGGGGCAGAGGAAGAGATGTATATGTGTGTGTAAGTAACCTTCCTTTTTCCATTTGGACATTATAGAGCAGTTTGAAATTCTTTCTTTTTCACTTGGATAACCTCAAGTGCTGTGGAAAGCCAAAGCTTTGATAAATCAATGTTTTGGGCTTCTTTGGGAAAAAAAAATGCAAAAAGGGATGCATGAAAAGCTAATGTGCAGAAATACCTTGCTTTCTGATTAAAAACATGTCATCAAATGCTACACAATGCAATGATGAGGCAGTAATTTATGGGGAAGTTTTAAGTGAAGGTGGACAGTATAGATATAATTCAAATATATGATTAATGCTTACCCTGTAAGACATTTTTCTGAAGTAGATTGCAAACATACATAAGAAAATAAATTGATCAATCTGGATTTACTAAAAGTCTATTAATATTTTATCATAAAAGTAACAATTATTCTCTGTTGCTATGAGCAATAGAAACTCGTTGATATTAGACATATTGCATCATTTATGATATTGAACTAGTCTACATGAACTGGCTTTAATATTATGGTATCTGCAAAGAAGGAGTCAAACAATATTAAAAGAGAGACAATGTAAATGTTTAATGTTATTGGTATTAAAGACTATAAAAAGCTATCTGATCTCATTAGCCTGTATTTTATGAAAAAGGCACTTAATAAAAAAGGGTTCTAACAGCCTCGGATGAGTTGTGTGATAACTATTCCTGTGCTCATAACAAATACTGTCTTTTCCTACACAGTTACTGCATGATCAATATCATTATTTTAAAGTGTTTTTAGCTAACTCAAATATGAAAGACACTGCATGTAAGTTAAATTCCGTTGTGTTCTATAGAAGAAGGTTTTAGGTCAAAACATACAAAGATCTTAAATTATGTCAAGTAAGTTTCATCTGAAAAGAGGTGTCAGACAAAGAAATACAACATCACACAATCTATTAAATGCTGTGCTGGAACGGGCATTGTACTCTAAAAATTGCAATTGGAAAAATGAGAATGGTAAGAGATAAATGGAGGACTAACTCTTCAGATTAATTGATAATACCTCACTCATCAGAAAAGAGGTAAAAGAAATGATGACTTGAGAGGAGGAGAAAGTAGTATGAAATAGTGAACAAATTGAAGGAATTGACTTCAAATGGAAGGCAGACAATAATGTCAAAATCAGATTCACTGAAGGACTCACACTTGTGCAGAGAAGCAGGACTATAAGGAAAAAGTGAGTGATGTATTTTTTTTCTTCTTCTGTGTAACAGGAACAGTTCTTCTGTCCAACTTAGAAAAAACATTTCTATTCTATCTACATTTTAAGACAGTCAGATTGAAATGTAATTTTGCTGAAGCCTTAGTAGGGAGTCTAGATTTGCAGCAGTCACACCAGTCACCATATCTGCAGAGTAGCTGGAAACATTCTGAGATCCTCTATAATTTTCTGTCTTTTGAGTCTTACCCATGAGTCTCTTAGAATTTGCTTTTAAATGCCTAGAATATAATCCTAACAGTAGTAAAATCACATTTATTTCCACCCTTATCCCAGAAATCATTTCAGCCTCTACAACCGTGTCGCAACCCGGACAGTTCTGACACCCTTTGAGTTGTCAGGTTGTCCTTTAGTCATATCCCTTCATCTTTTGGGGGCTGTTGCTCTAGTTAGAGAATGACAACAAGTTTATTTATTTTAATGGCAGAGTTAATATTTGGAAATTGTTATTTAATTACTTCGTACCTAGAAAATACTTTCAAAATAATAAATCAAATGTTAATCATAGCACTAATATAGGACAAAGATTAACAATGAAGCTCAGAGATAAAAATCAGGCAGCATTACATATCATTAAACAGATTTAGTATAACTGTAGATTTTCCTAAATATTCAAATCAAATTTAGGGGTTTTTTAGCATAGTCAACCAAACCACATTGTATATTCCTTTTCATAAATGTATCATGCTCCATCTTAAAATGACACCCCCTACTTCAATGTGAAGGCTGTTCTTAAGTCTGTTCTGCTGATGAGAAACCTTCTGGATTCCACCCTAAATATAGTGAAGTCTTTATGTACCGTTCATTTAGTCTTTACACTTGAGTGTAATTCCCTATCTTTTTCGGAAATACCACATTTGCTGTATCAAATATTATTATTTTTTTTTTTTTACACCTGCATCTCACTAGTTGGCTAATACATGGGAGCAGATCCTTCATCATCTTCTGTTTCAACTGGGGGTTGCCCCAACCCAGGTGCAGGGCTTTGCACTCGGCCTTGTTGAACCTCATGAGATTCACATGGGCCCACTTCTTGAGCTTGTCCAGGTCCCTCTGGATGGCATCCTGTCCCTCAGACGTGTCAGCCACACCACTCAACTTGTGTTATCTGCAAATTTACTGAGGGTACACTCGATCCCACTGCCTATGTCATTGATGAAGATATTACAGACCCCTGAGGGACACCACTCATCCCTGATCTCCACTTTATCCCTTCATTTTTTGAAATGGGTGATATAGCTTTCTTTCCTATTTATGTTATTTCCATTCTAGTTCTAATATCCCCTAATATCCTTTGAGCTGGTTATTTATCCTAGAACTCTTGTTTCTGTACTGTATGGCATTCCAGGCAGTTTTGTTCACTTAAAGAAATTACCTTTTGCTAATTATTTCCTTTAAGCTCTTTAAATACATCCCTTTGCAATGAAAAATGATCTAAGCTCTCAAATTCACTTTATTATATATTTCTTTTAAAATTAAACTGAACACATGCAATTTTGTACATAACTTTCAGTTAGGTACCTAATTCTCTTTTCAAGTCAACTCCTGATCACATTTTCAGAAAATCTAATAGGTGCAGCTGCTTAAGTTCCATCAGTTTCTGAAAATGAGGGGGAAAATGTTGAATCATATCGAGATGTTTAAAAAATGCCCTCTATATTCACAGCAAAGATTTTTAGTGGTTATATGCTCCATTTATAAAGTGTTTAGAAAATCTCAAAGTACAAGTCCCTTATAAAGTTACCAGAAGCAGCAATGTGTCTTAGAATACAAAAGATTTGCTGAAGATCAGAATCGCTCTGCTGCTGTTTTTCTTTGAATTCATATGTTCTATAAGGCTGATTCCAATCAGCACTGATGATTTTTGATAGTAAATAAGTTAGAAATAAGTTTATGACTCCTTAAAGTTACAGCTCTCTACCGTCTGTCCTATTAGTTCCAGCAGGTTTGTACTCTGAAAGGCATGTAGGACCTGCTAAAAGCATTGCACTTCTCAGGTCTCAGCATTCTAGTAGCAAATGGAAGTGCATATAATTGAAAATGCTGCAGTAATTGCCTGAGTGTGAAAAATATGAAGATGTATTTATTTGCAGAAGTTAGGAGCTGCCCTCTCTAAGTCAGTTGAGAATGACAGTATTTACTGCTTTTGAAGAAGAAAAAATTCCTTTGCGATAGATAACTCTGTAACTCCTCACTGTAGATCCCACATTGGCAGAAACTATGCAAAGAGTTTTCAAGGTGGAGAATGGCAGAACATGTGTGAGGTAAATGAAAATGTTCTGTATTGCTCGCTATTGCAGCTGAACAAAATGACTTGCTTTTTATTCTATCTCCACAGCTAAACTTCCCTAGGAAATTCTTTAGGTAAGACAGCATAGTCTTCTCCAGGGAAAAAAAAAAGAGTATTCAGGGAAAAGTTCATTAATTCAACCATCCTGACGTTCAGTTGCCTATCCTAATATCAGGACATTTGCGTGGTTCTTAAGTTTCACACTGCACACAAGTACTGTGATTACTTCCTGCATTCTATCACCTACCTACTGAGTTTTAGAGATCTTTGAAAATCTATTTTGCTGTAGCTGCAGAGGAAAAGATATAAGGTCATAAAAATTACAAGCAGTTATCCCAAGAATTGGTGAATGAGGAAGAAGTGGTGAATGAGCACTCAAAATGAAATTACTACAATTGCTGTCTCTACCCACCCATGTGCAAATCCTGACCACCCAGAGATGTTCTGTACCAGCCCAGGCAGATCTACAGATTTCCTTCAAAAAAAAGTTACTTACAAGTGCTCACATGAATGATCCAATGAAAATATGAATTATAGATTGAAATCTAGTTTGCCTAATTTAAGCATGTAACTCTCTTTTAAACCTCTTATTCCTACCGTTCTGCTCAAGGATCTCCCAGGTACAGCTACATCTTTCTCAAATTGTGGGGACCAAAACTGCCTCAAAGGCTTCATCTGCACTTTGGTCTGCCCCAACAAGCAGGCTTAGTCTCTCAGGCCCAGCAATGTAGAAAAAACTGCCAGCCACCCTGCATCCCAGGGCATACTTGGCCTAAGACTCCTCAGGTCTGTGTGGCACCCTTAGGTATAGTTGTTATATTTATTTTTACTTCAGTCTGCCTGAAAAAGTCTGTGGGCTATGTTAAAACACTGCCTGGGTAGTTCTTTCGTGGCATGATGCTGCACGGGTTTTTATGGCATGCAAATGTTGCTTGCCTTGGGGAAGGCCATGAAATTGGGATGCCTGGAGGAATGCAGTTTGATGGTTGTTGGAAAACTACACAGGGCATGGAGAGCTTGATGAAGTCTCACCTTTGGTGCCTGTAGAGTGTGATCCCTGAACTGAATGTTATTCAAATGAAAGCCTGAGAATGAACTACCACATGTGGAGAGGGGATGATGGAGGGCCAGGTTCCAGGAGCCAAGTTATTTGCTGGTGTAGAAGTACCCAATAGTATTTTACAGCTGACATTTCACCAATACTGAATCAAGTGGAATCATTACCCTCAGCATCTTACATATAACACTACTATTAACATGTCAGAATGTGATTTGCCTTGACTTTCATTGTTGACTTTCATTTAATTTCTGTTCCACTCTAACGTCCTGGACATTTTCCCTTGCATTTGTGTTTACTCAGCTATTTACAATCTAGTATTGGTGAATGTGATTTCCCTCTCCAAAGTGCAGCACTTGACACACATCTTACTGAATTTTATCTTGCTGATTTCAGACCATATCTCAAGATTATTACAGTAATTTTGAATCCTGATCCTGGTCCCTAAAGCATTTGTATGCCCTGTACTGTTAATTAGTATCATTCATAGATTTCACACATAATCAGAGTTCATTTTGTCATCTGAGTCACTAATGAAAATGTGCTTAAAATTCTTACATGTTGAATATAATTCTGTAGCTTATTCATGTCCTTATATTTGTCCTACTTCTCCTTTAACCTCTAGTCTGAGAATCCCCAAGAGGCACCTCAGCAGTTGCGTCAGTATTTAATACTTGTACTCGTATCTAAACTGGTTCACAGAATTGTATTTAAGTTATCAAACTCTGACAACTCTGATTGCTTATGTTCCCAAAGAGGGAGCAGTCTGTCACTTCCTGAGCTCTGCCTTAATGTGAGTTAGCTGTTCTGTCACTAATTTTGCATTCCAATTTAGAAATAGGTGACCAAAACTGGGCTAATGATGTTATATTTTTCTTATGTTCTATTTACAAGCACTATGCATTTATTCCACTATATTTGTAGAAATCCATGGGTTTATAGAAAACTGCCTCTGAATGTTTTACTCTATCAAGTGACCTACTTTTCACCTTAGTCCATTTGAACATAGGAGGTATATTTACTATCAGTTACTGAGGCAGGCAATGTGGTATTGTTTTGTCTAGATCAGCATACTTTAATGCACATGCAGTCTATTAAATATCTCTTACAGACTCTGGATTTAATAAATGATTTCTAATTGACTAGGTGTCAGTGGCAACATTCTAGAAAACTCAGTTACATGGGATTTTTCATTGATTTTCCCTATATCAGAAAATGAAATGTCAGATACCATTAATTGCATTTTCACAATAAAAAACACACTGCAAAAGTAGCTGCTAAGTGAAAGCACTTCCCGCCTAATGCACAATAGAAGTATTCTTTTTAAATTAATCCAATATATAAACATTTATTACAGTTATGTGCCTCTGTGGGCCAAATTGATGTGAAAGTAATTACAATCTATAATATGGAACCATTTTGCAGGCTTCTAGGAAAAAAAATACGTTCAGGTGTATTCTGCACTCATTTATCCTTACACAGTATACTATTTGCATCCAGCAACATAGAAGGTGGTTAACCCGTGGTTTCTAGGACTTCTTACCTACAATGACTGCATCATCTCTGACATCAGCTTGCACTTACTGTTGTCCATGGTTCAAAGACAGAACTGCTAACTAATGTTATAAGTATACATGTTAACCCAGTAGTAAGTAGTGTATGATCCGAAATAAAGTTTATGAGACTGTGACACACGTATTCATTACCATCAGTGGTCCCCAGTTCAAATACATTGGTGCATCTTTCCTGCCTTCTTGTGTCTGCATTGGAGTAGTCAGGTATTCTTGATCACATATGTTTTCTACAGATGTAATTCTACAGATTTTCTTTCACGTGATCATATTTATTATGCCAGGATTGACCACCGGTCTCTGTAGTCCTAGGGAAATTATATTAGCAGTCTGGATGTGAAAATTCATTTGACTACGCACAATTTAGTGTAGTGCTAGAAGTTCTTATGCCTTTGTAGAGAAAGAAAAATCCATGACCTTTCTAAAGTATGTGATGCAGCATTCAATTTCCCTGCTTCTGATCGATAAGCAAGCAGGAAATTATATCTTTTGCCATGGTAGACAAGCATAATTAAGCAATAAGGCAATGGAGGTAGTTGTGATTATCTCAGGATGCACCTGGGAGCTGCCTTGTTGCTATTTTAAAACATCTTTATGCTAAGGGAACTGTATTAATTTCTGCTGAGAAAGATAAAGTTGGCAGTTTGGAATGCTCACGAGCAGCAGTTTCGGTTGTGCTTCACAGAGAGTAATGTAGTGTGTTCACCCCAAACAATTAGGCTTCTCCTTCAGCAGAAGCAAAGATGGAGCAGGCTGTGAACATTTAATTGACAGTTCAGACCTGGGGGAAAAAAAAAAAAGGGACCCCAAAAAACAATTACGCTTTGGCTGGCTTCCAGTGAGTGCAAAACTTACATTTTTACCAGTTTAAAATAAAAATATTTTGCCCCCAACACTTGACTTCCGGGAAACACATCTCTGCATAATTAATGCTATTGCATCCACATTCTAATTTATGCTTTTTAATTATACCAAAGGCTCAGTGAATAATTAATGCTAGCAAAACAATGGGTCTGAAATGTAAACTGAAAAGTATCACTTTTTAATGGGCTTTGTAGATCTAAATAACTAATGAAAGCTATTTAAGTGTTTGATTGCAAGTGTATTTCCCCCCGATACAATCAAGTATTAACCACCATTATTGAACAGGGTCTCAAGTGGAGAAATGTTAGCTCAGGCTACCTGTTTTCACAATTGGCCAATCCAAGTATACCACTGTACAGTAACCCACCTGAGCCATATGCAAGCAGGAAAGAGATTTATTTGGATTTTGCCCTGTGGGAGGGACTGACATGTCATTGGTATCATCTGTAAGATGTAAAATCAAAATTCCAGGCACAAAATTCCTCTTTGACCTCCTGTCTTCAAGCAGGTCGGTTCATGCAAGTTCCATGGGGAGATTTAGAATTGAATGTAAAGAAATACAATATAGAATTCATTATCCCTGAGTTCAGCAATTTAAGAATTAAGGATGTAGGCCAGGTTAGTAATTTAGAGCCTTGCAGTGGTCAACAGAGAGAGATAGCACCTCTGGAGAGTTTCATCTCATACTAAAATAGGTTTTTGAAATAGAAGGGATTAATCACCATTTGGCTGTGGCTATCATTTTTCTATTTCTTCCAGAGGAAGCTTAGATTACTGCCTTAGACTGTACAGCTAACTTCTAGACAGTCTAGTTTAGGGAAAGTTAATTTCACTAGCAACGGCAGCCTCTAAACTACTGTGTGAGAAAGACCTATTGTCACCAACCTGATGGCATAAAGACCAGGGCAGAGCACAAGGACTCACAGTGCAGAGCTGTCCGAAGCTCAGCGTGTCACACTGACAACCAGCACCCCTGCTGCTTGGCCAAGTCTCAGGTTCAAAATACGTGACACTCATTAAGAAAGTCCCTCCACCTCTGAAAGGCTCAGAACGTGCATATGTGTTGATCTGGTGTGCCCAAAGGCTTGCCTCCACCCTGGCATGGTTCCTGGAGCAATGCTGGGCAGCGTGATGTGCTGGGAGCAGGGTGTCCCAGATGTGCAGTGTGTCCCGGGTTTGGGGTATTCTGAGTTTGTCACGCAAAGGGTGGTGAAAGCCTGTAGACAGCAGACGGCCCTGACTCCATAGCATAGAAAGCCTGGTGTCAGAAAGTACCCATTTCTTTAGGTGAGTAAAATGTTAGAGCAAATGATGAATTACTGCAATCCCTGGCAATATATTACGTACACTCAAGTAATATCAGCTTGTCAATACCAATATGAAATGAATTGCCTTTACCAACTTTTTTGTTCATGTTTTCCATATCACAAGTTTGCTCTTTAAACTCTAAGGTAAAATTAAGAAAGTGTAGTAATAATAACAGTATAATGAAGATCTTGTAAAAGAAATAAGGTTCACAAAGCCTTCTGCCAATTTTGAATATCAGGCCCCTTGTTTAAGTACATTATTTGGAGCTCAGTAACTTTTGGCTCCTATGTTTTAAGTTTTCTCTTTTACCTAATATTATACATTGAAATCAAAGTACTTGACTCTCCAGAGCACCCATCTGAGTCATTAGGGAGACACTGAGGGGGACTACGTAGGAACTAATTGTGTTTCCCCTGTTTTCAGCTGTGTTTGCTGGAGCCTGGACATGAGCTAGTTGAGCTAGTGCTCTTGTCGGTGGTTGTGGTCTGTGTTGGGTCGGTGACAGTTACATTCAGTTTGGGTGGTCTGGATGGTGTGTCCCTTCATACAGATATGGGGAAAGGACAGGGTGGCATGGAAAAGGCTCCTGCTGAGGTGGCTGTGCTCCAGGGAAATCTCAGCCAGCCATAGCCAGCTGCTGCCTGGCCCTGCTGAATATTTCATAGAAGGTAGAAAGCAGAAGACAAAAGATAATCTGCCTTAGTATCGGACTAAAACTAGTTTCTTTC
Source organism: Haliaeetus albicilla (assembly GCF_947461875.1). Taxonomy (NCBI): domain Eukaryota; kingdom Metazoa; phylum Chordata; class Aves; order Accipitriformes; family Accipitridae; genus Haliaeetus; species Haliaeetus albicilla. The sequence goes on along the minus strand of NC_091484.1, from coordinate 56,271,309 downwards.
TTCTGAGCAATAATACCTGAAAGAGTAGACACATATTGGTGCAAACTGGGACAGCGCTGTAACAGTTAACAGACTAACCTGCGTACATCCGCCTGGTGACTTACGTCTTCTTCATTGCTCAGCTTTCTTCCCCAGAGCTAGGCAGTGTCCTGCCGGTATCGTTTTACACCCCCATTCCTCTCTACTGTTCTCACTACAGTACCTACAAAAAGTAGTAGAGAATAATTATGCAAGAAATACAACTATTTTATTAAACCCAACTTAAGACCAAAACCTCCTTACTGTGTACTTTGATACTAGGATGGAGCCCGGTGATCTAGCAGTCCTAGTCAGTCCAGTGTTTTTAATGTGGATGACAAAAATAGCTGCTGAAGCATGAGGTCACAATCTGTAGCAAAGTGTCTTCCTTTGCTTCTGCCTTTGCAGGACTATGCTGAGAAGGAGAAAGCTGCAGCCAAGGCTCTGGAGGATGTGAAGGCTAACTTCTACTGTGAACTATGTGACAAGCAGTACCACAAACACCAGGAATTTGACAACCACATCAATTCTTACGACCATGCTCACAAGCAGGTAAACCTGACAAATGTCCATGCATATTACAGCAGTCCATCTTCCTTCTTCATTGATTGTGGGAGGTTTCTAAATTCACTCAAGTAGAAGACAATTTAACATTTGATGCTTTTTACTTTAACGTGCTATTTTTTCATTAAAATAAAATGTAAAATACTCATTGTTTTAATCTTCACCACAATTTATTTTAAGCCCCTTCGACTGAAAGATCACTGTCTATAGTTTTAGGTAGGTGCTCAGTACCAATATTCACACTGACTTTGTTGTATTTAAATGTGGAATTGCTTATAAACTAGAGGGAGGGGGAGGGATCACTTCCTCAAATATCCAGGTTCCTCTTTTGGATGCAGAAGGCATATGACCATGCTGTTTCAAGCTGGTCATGCTGATTCAAGGACAGAAAAGCAGTTTATTTTTTTAAAAAATGCATATGTTTCTGAAGTTGAAATCTATGTCTCATAATGTTTCTCAGGGTGGTTCTGCCTTGCAAGCAGAACGTAACATAAAATAACAGCTACTTTTGAACAACAAGATACTGGATTCTTCGGAAAAGATAATAGATGCTAATTGTTTGTCATTGCTTTTGTATCAGCTTTATCAGATCTATATGTGGTAGGTGTATCTTACGCATACACATCTATTATCCTTCTATGTCTGCTTCCTGCATTCTAGTTTTCCTCCAATTTTAGAAAAATCCATATTTCAGTTGGCATTACAGAAAGAAAGTGCAATTAATTCACATAAACACTCCAGAATTACAAGAAATTGTTTGCAAAGTTCAGGAATGAGCATTTCTGAACCTCTGATGAACAGATCGTAACTGATAATCTAAGATGTAAGAAGTTAGAACACATAGCAGGATTCCACAGATGTACATTTTTCTCCTGTTTTCTACTAGCGCTTACATGCATTACACAGTTCAAGTTCTTGTGTATTGTGTGTATTCAAGTTGCCACGGTATTAGTGTCTTCTGGGTGATCACACTTCTGGGTGCACAGGGGTCAGCATCTACCTTGCAAATATATGAATCATTTAGAAGCTGCTGGTATTTCTGACAGAGGACTAGAAATAATAAATGCTGAGTAAAACAAACAGCACTAAAAGCAAAACTCCTCACTCTCACTGCAAGTAATCTTATTGTCTTTTGCAGTATTATAGAGGATGTAAATCAGCCTGGAATTTTCTGTGTGCATCTATCACAGCACTGCATTAAGAAACTGCCTAGCGTCTGAAGCCCATCATGCTGAACCATCCTGCTGAATTCAACCAACCCACAGTTAGCTATCCATGCATATTAATGGGACTGTTTTGGCTGATCACTCCCAAACCAGAGCTAGATTCATCTAATGTACTTATGTATTAAATCAAAAGCAATTCCTCACATCACCATTCCATTAATTAATCCATAAAAAATGGTTATAATAATGCAAAACAAATGCTTTTCCAGATCCTAAACATGTGACTCTAATCCCTATAAATCCCCATTTGCTGCACAAAGAATTTTTTACACCCTTCAGCTGTTTTTTTAACTCACCAGAAATGCATCTGAACTCAAATGGATCCATTTGTGCCCTTCTCTCTTCACACACACACCCTGCAAAGAGCAGCTTATGTAAAACAACACAACCTGCTTGATGCACCATCTATGACTGGGTTGTTGAGCAGGGGAGGTTTTGGCAGCTTTCTGTTATAAAAGGGAATGTTTAAACAATAAAACTCTTCTTAATTTTTAGGTAAATTTAGTGCTTTAAAAGCTGCCAGACATAGTACTGGGAGCTGAGTCTGCATGGAAATGCATGACACATACAGAATATCAACTGGCAGTGCAGGCTCACCCCATCCTGCCCTTTCAGATGTAGTTCAGAAGCTCAGTTAGCAGAGGATTAGCTAGCTACCCTCCTGATGTGACAGGGTAATTCAGTTTCTTCTCCTCTCTCAATTCCTGACTGCTCCGCCAAGTCTGGGAACAGCATCAGTTTGCCTCTAGGAATAGTGTGGATGCGCCCTTTTCTCTGACTTTTATAGTCAGTCACAGAAGAGCCTTTATTCTTCTTACTTTTATCAGAGTAATCTTCAAAGAAAACAAGTTAATTTATGGTTTCCTGTGGTTTTAGTTAGCTTAGTTTCAAAATGTTTGTTCTGGGAGGGATTGTAGCCACCAGAAAAGCTTCTTTCTCCTAAGGTATGTTTTCTGTTTCCCAGCAGAAATTTGAGGGTACTTTTAGTCATCCTCAAGGATATTTTCTAAGCATCATTCTTCTAATGGAGAGTAAATTAAAATGAGGGACTCTTTACATCTCAGTAACAATACAGTGTAGTTCTCCCATGTGATTTCCCATTTAAATTCTCCTACTTCAAAATTTGTATTAAAGTTGCAATGCTGTTTAGAGGAGATATAAAGGCAGAAAAAAGGATATTGCACTGAGTACTTCTGTTTCTCTTCCAGAGGAAACAGATTTCTTTCAAAGAACTATGACTCTAATCTCCCAATATTATGGTTTTATAAAATTAATTTTATGATCCATTTTCTTATCTATGATTTCAACCAGTTGTTAAAGCAGAAGGTACTGAGTCCTGGACCTAGCAGTTGGCACACCAGCCATTCCCTTCCCTGTCCTCAGAGAACTGCAAAATGTTTTGATGACAGTCTGGCCTTGTTTGCATAACTGATCTTTCTGCTGTGTTAGGTTATTCTAAAGCAGTATACTCAGAGAGGCTTTCTCTCTCTCTCTCTGCATGCCACATACATTCATACTTATTATGTAAAAATACTACATATGTATGTGTACATATACACACACATATGCATAGAAAGAAAACTTTGACAGAACATCAAAGATCTTCCCTGCCCATATTTTCATTATCTTCTAACTGTGTAATAGCCCTGGAGGGGTCTAATATGATTTATATATTTTTGAGTAATATTGCCTGAGTATTAAGCAGCTCTTATTTCTTTGGTTGTCTTGACAGCATTAGTCTTAATTAATGTTGCCAACATCTTTCCTGATGCACTACTCTATAATAATTTTTCACTGATATTACCTGTTATTGGAAATTAATTTCTTTCAATGCAAGGCTGGATAAAGTGAACTCAGAAAATCTGTTTGAGTGGAAGGCTGTGCTCCCTCCCACTCAGCTCTACCTGAGCCCTCTGTTGTTAAGCCTGATATTTAACAAGGCTGGTGTGGGAGTGCGGCTGACTTTCCTGGGAGCACCTAAACTTTCATCACCGTACAGCCCTGTGCATACATGTCTCATTGGCTTAGCACATACCAGCTAACCCACTTGAAATCAACAGCTTTTTTCCTTTGTGTTTTTCCTTTGCTATGGGATCTATGACTTTATAAATTCCTGGACAGCAGTCATGGGCAGTAGCACATTTGATAAATCTCTAGTATCTGTCATGAAGCATCAAGGTGAACGATGCTTGCTATCACTTGCTTGCTGTGTTCTCTGCAACAACAGTTAACTGCATCAGAACTGATTACCTTGGCTCTGTCGAAACTATCTGAACGTGGAAAAGGATAAGGGTCCTGGTGTGAATTCGTTCAAAAGCGATTAGTATATAGATAATCAATATAGGCTGCTGCCTGAAAATGTAATATATGTAGATGTATGTTACATGCTAAGATGAGAATAATATGGAAGTATAGAATTTTTAACAGGGTTGTTAAGTAAGTCATGCGTATCTATAAAAGGAAGCCAAACTTGAGCAGAGGTGTCTATTTGGCTAACGTTATTAAATGGAATCTTTTAATACCTCCAGGTCATGCATAGCATTCATCTGTTCAGTTAATGTTGAAGTAGTTGGAGCTTTCAATTTTTGTATAAATAATCCTTAGCAATCAGCAAGGCTTTTCGATGTCAGAAAGGAGAAAATCACAAACCTGTTCCATGTACTGCAATGTAATAATTGTGATGATAATGATAATAATAGAAATAAGCAGCAAAGAAAAACAAGACTGTATTGCCATCTTGGGGTTTCTAATGACAAAACAGGTCTTTTAGTTTTGTTGTCAAAATTTAGCCATACAGTTAAGTACATCACATTCTCTCATATGAAAAAAAATCTAAATTTTAGTGTTCTTGAAGCAGGCAGCACCATATAAGTAGTGCTGAGCAGAACCTTCAGTCTACACTAGTTCACACGCACATACCTGTATATTAGTATTTAAATCCATGCATACTAGAACTTGGGTATATTTTTTGCATGAAAGTCTGATTTAGTGTGTACAGCTGTGGGCACTTGCCTTTAAGCCTTTATGGTGCTTGTGGATTTAAACTCTAATTCAGGCACAGATTTAGCTCCTGTTAAACATCAAAGCTAGCAAATATACTTACATTTTAGCTAGTGTTGCCTGTACCACCTAGAAAATGCACAGATAAGTGAACACAGAGAAAGCTCCAGAAATGAGTGTAATGCTGAGATCCTGTTCATTCACCTTCAGGGTGTTTTTTCCAGCATCTGTATGTTTATCGGAGGAAAAGTAAGTCCCGTATTTTGGCTCTAAGGTACACCTCTCTTATTACCCAAACAATTTTCATTTGGACGAAAGGAAACTTGTTTGGCAATATCTGAGAGATTTCACCTTGGGATCCGGGAAATCAGGCAAAGACAGCAACACCAAGAAACCTCCTTCTGGACAAAGTATCATATATTTACCTGCAAGAACACACTAACCAAATAGAAAGGGCTGCCCCAGCATGAAAGTCCAGTACTATGTGTGCTTGTGTAGCCTCTGCTTTTTTACCTTGATATATAGGTGCACCCACTGTCCCTCTTGTACTCCCAGGTGGACAAGGCTAACATCCTTCCCTGCAGCCCCACTTCTGTTTCTCTGCATTAGGACGCTGGCCGTTAAGAAGGGCCTGCTTTTTTTAGGGCCAGGTTTTGCACATGAGGTCTGCACTTTCTGTGGCCTCCTCAGAAAATAACCAGAATGGCAAAAGGCCTCAGCATTTCTTGCTCTCAGTTAGTGAGAGGTGCTGTCTGCAGCCATCAGCATTCTGCTCCTGTAACCTCACGAAAACCACCTTGGTTTGATGCTTGTTAAGAAATACATGCATACTTTTAATAAAATTTTCACATTTGTCACACCCCTAGTAGGAAAGCCGGATGCAGAATTGTATTAAAAGAAAAGGAGTCAAGCAAGAGAAACAGTAGTATGATGTTAGATTCACTCAAACAGCTGGTTTATAAGTGGACTTGAAGTGATAAAGGAATTTTGTATGTGGAGTAGTTATTGACCTCCTATTTTTAGGTACCAATAGATTGCTTTCCTCAAAAGCAACAGTCACATACAGAAATTGTTATGTGTATGCAATTTGGAGGGTGTAAATTTAGGCCCAGTCCTGAAAACAACTGTGAACTTTCTAAGATGTATGCCTATAAGCATGCCCACAAAAAGAAATTAAAATATTCTGGATAAAATGAAGGGTGTTCAGATGTTTTATGAGAGGGGTTTTAGAGATGAAGGTTATTACTCATTATTTATTTTTTCCATCTTCAGAACGTTTACCAGAAGTATCTCTGGTCAGATTGGATGATTCTGACAGATAAATCAAAACACTGAAAGTATGATTCAATATGGTCAACAGTTTCTCAGATTTTTCCACAAATTATTCTTTAATCTCAGTGAAATGCCCATTTACTTTTAGCTTTAGGCAAATGTATTACTGCTTTATTACATTAACCATTACACAGTTATTTAGAGTGATCATCTGTGCCTGTATACCCCTTATCAGGCTCTTCTGCTTCATCAGAATATTTAATTTCTCTTGAATTTGGGGGTTTTGATGCTGAGGAATTCTTAACTGTTATTTTATTCATTATTCTACAATACACATACCGATTCAATTTTCCCTGCTCCTTCCTTTTAAACTCATCTTTCTCTTCCCTTGGAAATAGTATACTCGTTACATTTCTGGCATAAGTCTTGTATACTGTCATGTGAAAACCAAAGCTAAAAGCAAAGAATTCATTTCTATAGTCTATCATATCATTTCAGTATCTTTTTGCCTTAAAGACCCACTGTTCTCTTGCTCATCCTGAAACCAGTTATTTTCTTATTGTTGCTTATGCCTATGCCATTTATTACATTCTCTAATTTCTGTTATAGCTTCACACTTTCTTAGCTTTTCATCATACATTGATTTTGCAGTGTGTGTTCTTGTTCATACTCCCCAAAATTACTTCCACTCTGACTGTAACTGTTCCCAAAGAGCAGGTTTTTGATAATTTCTTGCTGAATAGTTTTCATTTTCTCACACTGCCTTTCCCATAATTAACTTTAAAAGTTCTTCTCATTCTTTCGGAATTTATTCTTCTGAAGTAACTCCTTATAGTCATCCCTTTTGTTCCTAAATTAGTTTTGATTACACACTAGATTACCCCCTGGTTTCTACTGGATTGTTAGATACAGAACTGGATGTGATGCTTATAATTAAGGGTTCCAAACACTTTGCATTTTAAGACCCAGGTTTCTATTGCTCTCAGAGATTGGGCTGAAATTTTCTTTCCGGATAACAAGCTTTAGTAAACTACAATAAAATAGATAGTATTTGCAAAGTCAAGGATAAGGAAGTTGTAAGGTACGAGAATCAATACTGTTTGGACAACTTAATCTGATATTTTTATGTATGTGCTCTTTAATAAAATCTTTAATCTCAGGTTGCATGTCGTTTTCCCTAAGGAAAACTCCCTGACTCAGTATTGAAGATGGACCATACTTGAGGAATGAATCCACCTTGTGCAGGGGATAAAGCTGTTGGCTAGAAAGGAACTGATGATGTGAAATGAGGGGGAAACAGGAGAAGTGGGGTTAGGAAGTAATTATGGCAATAGGTGTAATAGAGACAGAAATTGCAAGAACAGAAAGGCATGGAAGTATCACTCTGAAATTATAAGACAGTGAAAGGTGTGTACAAGAAAGGGAGAAAAAGGAGTTACAAGAGGAAGGACCTGGAGAAATGATCCACAAACAAGGGAAAATACCAGGATAAAGCACAGGAGGAGCCTGTCAGTATTCAGCCACTTAGAGCCACCAAAGTCCAAGCCATTCCACTTAGCACTGAGGAACTGAGTGAATCAACCAGATAGATAGGCTATATGAAAACCACATTTCACAACTCTAATTTTGTTAACATGAATACCACAGATATTATATTGGTACAAAATACTGTACTGAAAATAATACAAAGGACTTACACAACATAAAAAATGGCTGGGGTCTGAAAAAAAGCAAAGAATGAAATGTATAATGCTGTTGCTCATGTAAAATTCCATCTTTTACCACTGATAGATAAGACCAAAATTTTCTTGGCCTGAATGCTTCTTTGTGTTATTTAGAAATAGAGAAATCCTGCCTTTCTAAAAGCATGTTTGCATCACAGCTGCTGTGCTTCAAAGTATCTGCAATCCAGCATCTTTGAAATGCTGAAGTAGCAGTGCAGTTAAACAGACAATCTGTGTCACATCACAGAAACTAATGTAAATAAAGGTAACATAAAGCAATATGGGATGACATCAGCATTTAAGGAAAGGAGTAGTGTACAGCATATGAGCAAAAGCAGAATATAAACAATATGATAATTCTGTGGCATCACTGTACTAAGAATATTTATTTTGCCAGTTTGAAATTATCTTAAAGTGAATGCTTAGTTTATAATATCATGCAATATTTTCTTAAATGTTATGAGGGGAGGCTTGTATTTATAGCTATGCTACACAGAGATGCTTCAATTGCACGCTACAGCAAGTGCATGTACCAGAGTAGCTCCAGAGCAGCAGAAACAACATTATCAAATACCACTGAGCACACTCCAGTGATTGGGCGCGACTCGAGGCAACAGATTCCAAAGAAATGTCACCAGAAACAATCCTTTATTTTAAACTTACCAGTCTGTGCAGATCAGTGGGCCTTATTAAGAACTGCTGAACCTGCTGCCCTGCCAATGCTTTGCTGCTTTCTTATTACTCAGTGATAAAGTAAATAAATTGGCAGGATTCATCCTTCTTAGATTGCACGTTGCTTAGAATAATGAGATTCCTGTCATCATTAGCCCTCAAAAAAACTTCTTGCAAATAATGCAGAGCCGCTTTTAAATTTAATGTCTTGATAAGCTAAACTTTTAAATGCTAGATGCTATGGAATTACATTTGGTGTTCTTTAGAATGAATGCTAATTAACATGTAAATTAGCAATTTAACCCTCTTTAAATTGGAAAAAAACCCATGGGACACCTGATTTCATAGTTGTTAATGATGGTCCAATGACTGTAAGATATTTCTTAAGCATTTCATTATATAAGGTATTACAGAAGTGTATTATCAGATTTGGGCATTTAAGACATAGCAATAACCAGAATATCAGTTAGAGGAAGTGCTCTTCATTAATGCCTGTGTTATTGTCCTTTCTATTCTTCTCAGAGGGTACACTTTTTAATTACTAAAGTTTCACAACTAATTTTTCAAGCAGAAGGAATAGTTGACGCAGTGTAATGTGTGGCTTATTCAAATAAGCAAGGAATCTGAAAGATTAGATTTGTAAGAAAACCATGATGCCAAACCACAGACAAATATGAAAATCTGCCCCAAAATATCAGTTTAGGGTTTAACCAGTCAGAACATGAAGAAACATTTTCTTATTTAATTATGTATAGACAAAAGCTGCAGTAAATCTGGTTGAAACTCAGCATTTCTGGTTCAAATAATTTTCCATTGTTTCAAACTTTGCTTCCATTTCAAATATGGATAAGGAAAAAATTCTCAAAAGAAAATAATTAAAACATTCTGTTATGACTGATTTAACATGGTAATTACAATGTAAATTCAATAAATTTTGAAACAAAAGACTTCTGAAACATTCCGTTCAAATAAAAAGTGTTTTTGAGCCAGTCATACCACTTTTTCTTACTGTGTAAAAAGAATTGATTAAAATCAACATATTCCATTTTGGTTCTCAGTTCTGAAATGCTAATATATGCAGTACACAGGATATTACTCAAGAAAATGGGATAGATATGGAGAACCTAAATATTTATGTTTAAATTATTATTCCCATTTTCAGTTAACCTTTAGGGCAGTCAGGCTGGAGTTGTGCCTGTATTGTTTAATGAACAAGATAAATTATATTGGATGTTGCTGTCCTTTTTTTTCAAAAGTCTGTATTCAGATGTCTTTTCCACTTTTTAAATGACAGTAGTAAGGACAGAAGCAGCAGAATATACAGCAAGTTTTCTACCTACTTCTATGTAAATTGTTACCATTCATGCAAAAATGTCTATTCACCATGAACTAATAAGGATTGGGCAAGAGTGAACACAGACGTACTTTATAGTTCATGTGCCAGCTTTGAAAGACTGACAAACATTAGGTAACATTGCTTATAGGCCACATACATACTTTGCAAATTATTTTGTTGTTGTTGCTGTTGTTAAATCAGTAGATCTGGAATAACCGGTGTTATCTTAAGGTCAGGCTCTAAAAGTCTTTCTTCAAATAGTGAGGTGATAAGGACAAAGCACTGCCAGATGCTGTCGTTGTCTTTGATTGCTGTCTGTACACAACTACTTTAATTCATATTTGTGGAATGACTTGTAGAATAAGGTACTGTTCAGCCAGTTTAAGGGACCTGCTGTGCAGGTTACAGGACATCTGTACATATCTTACCTGGGGCAATTCTGTGCTATAGTCAGCTTTTTGGAAATACTGGGCAATTAGCTTTGCTAGCAAAATGTTTTACCCTCAAATGTTCACAGAAAAATTATGTTTCTGTCAGCTTCTGCATAACTTTTAAATAGTGCTCTCTTGCTGATATCGTTCCCTCCTCTGGAAAAATAATAACTCTTCTAATCCCATTGGCATCCACAAAGTATATCTGGTGCTATGAACATCTGTCTAGAATCTGCATCTATTATAGTTCTGTTCATTTTTGACTGTCTGCACCTTCCATGCAGTAATTAATGTGCAAGAATGTAGCTGAGCAATTGATTCCTGTGGAGCTTTAAAGTCAAGCTAATCAACTATGTTTGTGTTCGAGGAACTGCACAATGTGCCTTGTACATCTTTAAGGGGAATTCATAGCAGAAACAAATATCTAAAAGCAAACAGAAGCATACACGTGCATCACCAAGACAGCAATAAAAATGGTGAAATTAGTCATTTATTACCCTTACTTAGTAAAAAACATTAATTAACATCTTTTAACATGTCTCTAAGGGAAAAATAAAGGAGGCAACCCAGACTAATTATCATTTCACAGCTTTTGCAATTTCATAATAATTAGGCTCCACCAGGAGCCATTAAAAAGATGAGGGGTCTTTAAGCACCTTTTCAGATTAAATTGCAAGGGAATATCTAGAGAAATGTAGATAACGTTCATGTGAGTACCAAACAAATATATTATCACAGGTGATGGGACAGTAAAAACTAAATGTTTCCTGAACCAAAAAAGTTGAAAACTAAATACTTGTTTATCAGGAAATGTTATTTTTAGAGTAGAATGGCTTTGCAGGAACATGAGAAGATCAAAACCATTCTTCATTCAAAAGGTTTACATCATTTAGTTTTAATCAGGTTGAAATGGTTCATAAAGTTTAAAATACTTCGCTTCAACAGTGTTACTATGGTTCATAAAGTTTGAAATACTTTGCTTCAAAAGTGTTACTTTAAAAATATTTTAAAAAATGTCTTGTAAAGTATTTGCAGATACTTTAAAAATATTGTTACGTGCACACATATTTACTGTTCTTGAGATAATGATGAAAATTATAACTTTAAGGCATTATGTTTCATTGCTATTTACATGCATTGACATCAAGTCACCTGGAAGCACTTGAAATTTTTCATTTTTTTAATAAGTTTTCAAAATTTTACCTCTCCCAGTAAGAATAAAAAATAAAGAAATCCCAAACATCAAAATTTCCTGCAGAGCAAAAATTCTTTAAACAAGTGTGTAGGTATAGAGGAATTGACAGAACCCCTCTGGAACCCTTTAGGATACTTTATGCTTGTAGTTAGCATTTCTCTGCTTGTTTTCAGCACTTAGCATGTTGATGGATTCTTAGCACTGCTTCCTTCAAACCAAACACTTAAATACTGATGTCTGAAAGTGCAAGTGCAGTCACATTCCATTGCTCTGTATTTACACTTTCCATTTAGGATCTGTGGGATTTGGCAAGGTAGTATATCATAACCAGCAGAAGTGATAAAACCTATTGCTTGTATTCTGAACCTGCCCTGGATCTCCAGTCTTAGATAAGGATCTGATTGTGTGAATATCAAATCATAATTAGTTCAGAAATTATTGGGTAAAGTAATATGTTTAGGGGTAAAACAATACAATTTATTAAATCACATAATTACTAATACCTGTATACAAAAATATGGCCTAAAAGGTACAATGTAATTTTTAACTTTTAAAAGGAACCCAGAATATTCAGATTAACCTCATCCTGTTCTTTATTTCAAAGCAAAATTCAGTCTTCTCATCAGCTTCTAATTACCATCTTTTCTGCGTTCTGCATCACTTTTATATCATTTGAGCCTGGGTTACACCAAACATTCAATTCATTGACAGAATTATGGCTTTCAATAGCCCATGTGATATTCTGATTTCCTTCCCATTTTGAAATTTAGCACAGCATAATGTCCCTTTGCTTGGTTAGAAACGAAAATGAAGATTCTGACCTGCAATTTGAAAATAATAATAAATTGGACCTGTACACATGCAAAATAACAAGTCATAGCCTAATAAATCTGAACATGGAGCATGTGAGAAGTGTACAATAACTGTTATAATGATTTTCTGTTATTTCTTGGAAACAAACACAATTTTTTATATAAATCCTTATTTATTTTTGCACAAGGTTTTTTGTAAAAGCTAAAGCAATAATACCTGTAAAGACAATGGAATATTTTTTCAGAAGTTAAAGTGATAATGTATGATCCAGTTGCCCTACTTCTCCTTCTGTCCAGAATAATTTGCAGTACTGTTTTAACTCACCTAGTTCAAAGACTATAGCTATCACTATATTGTATCTGTGTTGGTGCATACTTTAAGAGGATTGTTGTTCCATTTGAGTACATAAACTCACAATCTTTCTTTTTTGCAAGAAATAATTAGAATTCAGGGGTGTAGAAAAGTATAGATTACTAGAACAAGAAGCCACAGTATAAATAAAAGATCAACTTCAAATTTTAGAGGAATAAAAATTTCCTGGGAGGGAATAGCAGAGTAAAGCTTGCTTAACACATTGTTTGTGTCAACTGGCAGGAAAGAATTTGAGAAGTGACATAAAGTATTTCAGAAGCGGTGGGTGATAGATTAGCTTTATGTATTAAAAATGTCCATTTCTACATGAAAAACTAGATGGGTTTATAGTATCATTTGATGTAAGAGTGAATACAAACAGACATGGTCTGGAGCATGAGTAAGAGATGAGTGGGGGACATTAAATGTTACCTCCCATAGCTGCACAACATACAAGGGGATAAGAGAAGCAGTTTGGGATTGCTCTTGTAAAAGTGCATCATGCTCATTTCCACCCCCTTTCCAGGGACCAGTTTCTAGAACAGTATTAAAAATTGTAAATTTTGGAATCACAACTGAAGGGTGTCAAGTTGCAGCTCAGCGATCTGTTACGCACCAATGGGCTGAACTGCACATGTTGACCATGTGCTTGCTTTTAGCTCCCTCTCTTAGTAAAAGCCTCAGGCGCTGCAGGTGCTGCAGCAGTACATTCAAGGAGACCAAATACAAATAACAAATTGCAAATAAATAATATTTTAAGCACATGGCAATAAAAAGGGTGCTAGATAGGCCATAATATCTTTGCCTTTATAAACTGGAAAATTAGGACATCATTCACTCTGCACAGTTTGGTCATCTTTTTCCATGACACACTGAATTTGCCTAGGAAGTACCTTATTGCTTTTGTTGTTTCAGAGGGAAATGCTGCTGAACTGGGAAGAGAGATGGATAAGCCAAGTAGAGGAAAGAAAGAACACTAAAGTCAAAGGAAACAACACATATTAATAATGAAAGACAAATTTGGAAAAGAATTAAATACAAGCAAATACATATAATCAAAATAACTTATTTTAATCGGTATAATTTACTGCGATGTGTTCTCAAAAGATTGTCTCAGATAATCAAAGGCTAAACCAGGCTATTGCAGGAGTGAATTACCCTGGAAAAAAAATGGGACATCTGTTCATCTCCTCCTGTAAATAAACCAAAGACTGGAACATAAACTGCTACTCCAATCCCATGCATGAAGAAATTAAAATTAACAGATTATCCATCTGAATTTGCTTCCTCCGTGGGCCTCCCTTCTGTCAAGAATAGCACAAAAATACTTCATCTGCATTATGGGTCTCTAAAAGCTGATCTTTAATCTATAAGTCATTAGCATTATGATGATCGACACAGGCATACAGGAAATTAAAAAAGCCAAGCAATTGTATTTAGTAAATGCAAATAAAATATTTGCCTATATTTATATAAATAACAAACTGTAACATACACTCCTTGAAGGAATCTAGTTTCATAAAGGTGAATGAGCTTGCCAAATGGACTGGGAGGAGGAATTCAAATGGAAACATGTGAGAGAGTCCTAGGAAATTTTAAAGAGCACTTGGCAGATGGTTTAAGAACCCAAATCCCACAACTGAAAAAAACCCAAATAGGTTATAAACAGCTAATCTCATTTAGAAGGAAAGTCAATTCTCTGTGGCTTAAATGTATAATAAAGGAGAGAAAGGAAAAATGGATGGTAAAGATCATAAATCAGAAGTGAAAAAATTGGACAAAAGTGATGGAGGAAGTAAAAAGGGCAAAAGGAAAACCTGTAGTCATCAAAGGTGAGGGCAAGAAGGTTTCTGAAAGTATATTGAGGACATAAAGAATATTCTGCTCCAATAGAAATGAATTACTTGTTAGCAGTCATGTAAAAAGGACTATTCAACACAGATTTCTGTTCTATACTTGGGGCAAAGCCATATGATTTAGTCACATCTATGATGTTTATGATGTGACGTACCAGTCTGCCAGTAACTAAAAAGGATATTAAACAACATAATCTAGAGCTAAATATTTTTGTATCAGCAGGTTCAGGTGACCAACATTTAAGTATTAGGAAAAAGATGGCTATAAACTCTCTTAATCATTAATGTGGATTTTTAATATGTCTCCGAGCACTAAAGAAAGATGCATCGAGCTAGAAGCTAGGTAATGCCATGCTAGGATTTAAAAAGAATAAACAAGAAAATCTGTCACCCACCAGGGAAAATACTGGCATGACTGATGCAGGACTTCATAAAGTATTAAAGAATGATAATGTAATTAATTTCATTTAATGTGGTTTATGTAAAATAGATCTTGTCAAAGTAACTTGATTTTCTCATTTTATCTGTTAAAACATAGCAAATCAGGATGTCTTCCGTCTTGTGTTATTGAAAAGTTTTGATCAGCTGATTACAAAAATCCTTTGTGCCCTTTTCTTATTGACAAAAACTGCAAGGTAATGTGATTTATCAGACGTCCTTTACTTTGAGCAGGCATAGTATTCCTGCTAGATTCCTGGTTACCTTTAACTCTCATACTCCAGAAGACGTCAGTCTACTTTAGGCAAATGCAAGAGAAAGAATATTTTAGTTTTGATTGAATTAAAAAAAAACCAACAACAACAATATAAAATACTTTTTATGGATAGCTATTACATCCTATTAGAAAAAGCAATATTTTACTTCCTTGACATATCAGATGACGCTTCTCATTACAGCTGCCATTAATATCCTTCATGCACATATCGTTCACTATTTGCCCTGAACATACCTTTTCATCTAAAGCACAGTGAGTGGTACCTATAAACAACACTACATTTATCTCAAGTACATATTAAAATGACTCTTTTTAGTGATCAACTTGTTCTCTGGTACAGCATTTCAAAATCACTGCGTAGTGGTCTGCTGATTCAACTTTCCTTTATGTAAACCTATAGACACAGCACAATAGTTTGTAAGAGGTTTATCCTTTATGCTTTATTGTTGTTCCCTCAGCACTACCATAGTTATCAAGAATCAACTGAATATACATGTAAATAATATTCAGGCTTAATTCAGATGTCTGGAATCTTTCCTCTTGTTTCAATGGGCTTACAAAGTGTTAGATGTGGTAATTAAACATATATCTGTAAGCATTGATTCAGCCTCCTCCTTGGTCTTTTCAGAAGTCATTCCATCTCTCTTTGCCTTCATTTCTTTCTTTGTAAAATGATATCATGGTAAAGATACCTGTTTCAAAAGAAGTTGGAGATCTGTCTATGGAAAGTGCTATGTAATATCTACGGACAGTTATTTCTACTATCACTTTTGTTACTCTGAAAGTCTGATGACCACATTGAAGAAAGTTTGAGGCCAGGCTTTGGACTTGCCTGTTGAATTCTTGGATAATTCAGACTCTTGCTCTTTTCCTTAAAATGTAGGTGTTTTTGTATTCCACCTGCTACAGTTAGAACAAACAAAACTAGTGTTGAGACAGGCTTCAAAAAGATGAGGAAAATGCTTAAATATTTTTGAAATAAGATTGCAAGTACTGACACTTTTGAAAGGAGCTAGTCTTGCACAGGGTCTGTAATACCAGTTTCTTTTCTTTAAACTGCTTAAATGAGAAGGGAAAAGAAATAAAATATATGGCTAAGAAAGAGACCCTGGCACCCTGACAAGCGAGGTAATATATGGACAAGCAGTGAAGACACAGTCCCTGCCCCAAGTTTCTTGTCATTCAAATGTGTTGCTTTTACTAGGTAAATCACTCTGTATTCTGAAGTGGCACCAAATATGTCTAATCAAATTATACAGTGTGCAGCCAGCTTGTTGGAGCATATGACAATAAGTTCATTGGAACTGATATAAACATGGGTGGCCAAGTGGAGCATATGCTGGCTCCACAAATAGCTCAGGTCTTCAGACAAGTGTGTTGCTGCCACAAAGAGCCTGTTCTGTCCTCTCCCCTATGGAAATAGCCCCCATGAAACCCATCTGTTTTAACTTTACTTGGGGGATTCTCATGAGCAGTACAAATGGAGATACTTTAATCCAGCAATGGATGAAATCAGTTTAATTAACAGGAATATTTTCTGATCTGGTTGAACAGTAAGAAGCTCCCACAGAAAAGACACAGGTGAGGACTGGTAGGTCTTGATGCTTTCTGTCATGAAGATCCATTGCACTACATCAGACCATCTTTCCGTACAGACTTAACAGGAGTTTCTATGAAGACATGCGAAAACAAGCCCTCTGAACAGCCATCTGTAATTTATTCTTCTGGTTGGATCTGTGAACATCTCATTCACTTGTAGATGGATTCTCTAGGACATGTCTGAGGACTGACTTTTCCCCTCTCCTGCTATCATCTCATTCCCTAACCCAATCAGACCAGGATATTTTCTTTCTGTCTTCCCATTCACTCCCACTAACGATATTGAATCTGTTAAGATTGACTGTAATATAAGCTACTCCAAAAAATTATCACACATTTCAAAGTGATCTATAGCTATTTATGGGTAAAACAAATGAAAATTTATCAGCTATTTTTGAGCTTCATATTTCATGGCTAATTTCTGTACGTAATAGACTTTCCAATTTATTTTTAGGATTTTATTTACCAGAGTAAAAGCAATTTCCTCCATTGCTGTTTCCTCCCTTTCACTTAGACAGCTAATACCGTAAGCTTCAGACATGAAGTCTAGTTATGTTCTCCAGTAACTATCATTCTCATTTGATGGTTTGCAGTGTGAATTCATTTTGCAAACAATGTAATTGGTTCCAATGTTGGGGTTAGAGCCAAGAGAATAATTATTGAAATTCACGGTCCTTTTTTTCCTCATTTAACCCTTCTGTGGTGAATCTGTTTAGAACTTAATTAAGGAGCTCTTCAGCAAAGCAGAAATCAGTCTTTAAAGCCAGACAGGCACTCAAACACTCACGTTAGTTCATGAACTTAGATTCAGAGAAGGCTCTCTAAATATGACAGGAGACATATATGTAATGCTGACTGAAGAAAACAGTGGTGTATACTACATTTTTACTTGGGGCTGTGATGCCTTACGGAATGATGAACATTTTGGAGCATGCATTGTGAATGATATTCTGGAAAAAAAAGTCTAAATGTAAGTGGAAAAAATAATATAATTCATAGTAACCTGTTATTTTCTAACTTAATGCATGGAAATTTTTTTCTTCTTTTTCCCAAAGCTGCCTTCTATTTACATCAATGCAGTTACACTACTGTGAATAAGAAGACAATTTGCTCCTCAGTATACTTGCAGCAACAGTTATTTGCCCCAGCATCTGAAGTAGTTACACTGAGAACCCCTGTTAGATCCATGTAATGGGATGAGCACGGCACCTGGCAGAATGCTCAAAAGGAGAAGTAATGCTGTCCCCTAGTACTGTGTTCCTGTGGTCCTCAAACTGAGAGAGAGTGAATGAGAAAGCAATATAGAAAAAAAGGTTCCTGAAGCCAGACACCCCCTGGAGAACAAGGGGTGGCAAATCTGGCAGGGAAACACAGATTATGAAAACCATCACTGTATTCTTGTCAATGATTTATACAAAAATCCCAGATGTCTTCCTCAACTCTCTTTCTATTACAGGTGCCAAAAGTACACTAATTCAAAGTACTCTTTTATGCAACCTGTAGACATGAATATTATCTGTAGCAATGAAAATGTACCAATAGCATTAATTTCTTCTGTCTATCAAAAGTTTATCTCTGAGATGATAGAATCATAGAATAGTTTGGGTTCTTTAAAGGTCATCCAGTCCAACTCCCCCTGCAACAAGCAGGGACATCTTCAACTAGATCAGGTTGCTCAGAGCGCCGTCCAACCTGACCTTGAATGTTTTCAGGGATGGGGCATCTACCACCTCTCTGGGCAACCTGTGCCAGTGTTTCACCACCCTCACCATAAAAAATTTCTTCCTTATATCTAGTCTAAATCTACCCTCTTTTAGTTTAAAACCATTACCCCTCGTCCTATCGCAACAGGCCCTGCTAAAATGTTTGTCCCCATCTTTCTTTTAAGGCCCCTTT
Organism: Haliaeetus albicilla; assembly: GCF_947461875.1. Lineage (NCBI taxonomy): Eukaryota > Metazoa > Chordata > Aves > Accipitriformes > Accipitridae > Haliaeetus > Haliaeetus albicilla. The sequence continues at coordinate 56,252,641 of NC_091484.1, read as the reverse complement.
AAGTACTGAAAGGCCTCAATAAGGTGTCCCAAGAGCCTTCTCTTCTCCAGACTGAACAACCCCAACTCTCTCAACCTTTCTTCATAGGAGTGGTATTCCATCCCTCCGATCATTTTTGTGGCCCTCCTCTGGAACCACTCCAACCACCATGTCTTTTTTGTACTGAAGGCTCCAGAGCTGGAGGCAGCGCTCCAGGTGGGGTCTCACCAGAGGGGAGTAGAAGGGCAGAATTACCACCCTCGACTTGCTGGTCACACTTCTTTTGATGCAGCCCAGGATACCGTTGGCTTTCTGGGCTGCGTGTGCACATTGCTGGCTCATGTCCAGCTTTTCATCCACCAGTACCCCCAAGTCCTTCTTGGCAGGGCTGCTCTCAATCCCTTCATCCCCCAGCCTGTATCGATACTGGAGGTTGCCCCAACCCAGGTGCAGAACCTTGCAATTGACCTCGTTGAACTTTATGATGTTCACGTGGGCCCACTTCTGAAGCCTATCCAGGTCCCTCTGGATGTCATCCCACCCCTCAAGCATGTCAAATATACCACTCAGCTTGGTATCATCTGCAAACTTGCTGAGGGTGCACTCAATCCCAATATGTCATTAATGAAGATATTAAACGGTACTAGTCCCAGTACGGACCCCTGAGGGACACCACTTGTCACCAATCTCCATCTGGACATCAAACCATTGACCGCTACCCTTTGGAAATGACCATCCAACCAATTCCTCATCCAGCTAACAGTCCACCCATCAAATCCATATCTCTCTGATTTAGAGAGAAGGATGTTGTGGGGGACTGTGTCAAAGGCCTTACAGAAGTCCAGTGTGGTGGGTTGACCCTGGCTGGAGCCCAGGTGCCCACCAAAGCTGCTCTATCACACCCCCCCTCCTCAACTGGACAAAGAGAGAAAATATAAGGAAAGACTCATGGGTAGAGATAAGTACAGGGAGATCACCCAGCAATTACTGTCACAGGCAGAACAGACTCAGCTTGGGGAAATTAGCTTAATTTATTACCAATCAAATCAGAGTAGGATAATGAGAAATAAAACCAAATCTTGGAACATCTTCCCCCTACCCCTCCCTCCTGCTTGGGCACAGTTCTACTCCTGATTTTCTCTACCTCCTCCCCTCCAGTGGTGCAGAGGGACAGGGAATGGGGGTTGCGGTCAGTTCATCACACATTGTCTCTGCCGCTCCTTCCTCCTCAGGGGCAGGACTCCTCACACTCTTCCCCTGCTCCAGCATGGGGTCCCTCCCACAGGAGACAGCTCTCCAGGAACTCCTCCAATGTGAGTCCTTCCCATGGGCTACAGTTCTTCATGAACTGCTCCAGCGTGGGTTCTTTCCACGGTGTGCAGTCCTTCAGGAGCACACTGCTCCAGCACAGGTCCCTTGCAGGGCCACAGGTACTGCCAGCAAACCTGCTCCACCGCGGGCTTCCCACAGCATCACAGCCTCCTTCAGGGGCATCCACCTGCTCCAGCGTGGGGTCCTCCCCGGGCTGCAGGTGGATATCTGCTCCACCGTGGACCTCCCTGGGCTGCAGGGGGACAGCCTGCCTCACCATGGTCTTCACCATGGTCTGCAGGGGAATCTCTGCTCCGGCGCCTGGAGCACCTCCTCCCCCTCCTTCTTCACTGACCTGGGGGTCTGCAGGGTTGTTTCTCTTACATGTTCTCACTCCTCTCTCCGGCTGCCGTTTTGTCTCTGTCCCAACTTTTTTTTCCATTCTTAAAAACGTTATCACTGATGGGCTCGGCCTTGGCCGGCAGTGGGTCCGTCTTAGAGCTGGCTGGTATGGGCTCTGTCAGACACAGGGGAAGCTTCCAGAGGCTTCTTACAGAAGCCACCCCTGTAACCCCCCCACTACCAAAACCTTGCCACACAAAGCCAACACAGTATGCTACAGGTGCTCGTAGGTCAGTGAAAAGCAAGTACTGGCCACAATAAAATGACAATTTTAAAAAAACAACCCAACATTAAGAATGGGCAGAAATTGCTAAAGTACAGGTATTTGGCCACTGATATTTCATGTCTAGCAAAAGTATGTAGTGAAAATGCAGCTCCACTAACTCACTTGGATCTCCTGGTGATTCATACCAGAGTTCAGGAGGAAAAGAATAGATTCAGCAGGTTTTGAGTGGGTCTTAGACAGTGGAGCCGACATGACTCAGACCTGGTTGTATAAGTAAATCTTTCCATAACAACGAATATTATTTTGTAGTCTTTTAATATTCTGTGTGGGTGTTTACAAAAAAGGGATGGGTTACTTTTAGATACGGTAAGGTCCACATACACATCTGCACAAAAAAACAGAGAAAGAATAGAACTTGAGTCTAAAAATGAAATATAACTCTGTGGCAATGATATTTGTAGCAGGTGAAGGACAGAACACAAGATTTCTATTAAATAAATCATAATTTATTATACGTGCCTGTATTTGGCTGCCCAGTTAAGTACCTAATTACATGAAAAATGCAATTGCTGTGTAAAGTGATGTTAATTTTCAAGCACACCTGCTGAGCTTAGGGTTGTCATTCAGGTACCTGCTCAGTTGCATGCTCTTGTGTGCACCACCTGTGGAAAATATTTGTGTGCCTGTCAGAAGTCTGGCACAGGTTATTAGTGAAGAAAACCACAGTGTTGCAGGTTCAGCAGGCAGTCCCATGGTCTATCTAACATAGCTGACAAATTTCATTACGATTCCTAACTGGAGCTCTGGCAGTGCAGCTTTTTTTGTTTTGATGAGGGGATGTATAGGCAGTCTCTGCTTAGACTGTAGATGCTTTTGATTTCTTGGATTTCATCTCCAGTTGATGAGTCCTCCACTATGCTTACCTACTCTTTTTTTTTTTATTCTTTTCTCTACTTCCTTGACACATGCTGTATGCCATTAGAGAGCAAAAAATACTGCTAGAACTTCTATTCTTAGTGTTGGTCCATTTGCTTTGTTGATTATCATCCTAACTGTCAAAGAAATGAAATGGCATTGCTTTGCAGTACCTGCGCTCCATAGTACTAGCTTTCACATTGTTCTTTGTTTCCTTGACAGGTAGAAACTGTTTCTGTTTTTCCTCATGAATGCTTTATGTGTGATACCGAACAGCTCACGGTGACAGCTAAAAAACAGCAAGTGGAACTAAAGGACATTTCTCAAATGTGTTTCTTTGCCCTTTCTTCATATTGAAGATGTTAATAAGACTCAAGACTACCTGTGTTTTTTTCTATGGAGGATAGGATCTTTACTGCTTAAACATCTCTACATTCTTGTAAATATTACTTAGGTGACAGAAACTGTGGATTCATTCTGGGAAGATTCTCTGATTTCTTTTACAACTTTGGCTTTACCATATTATTTAAAAAGCTTCTTTCCTGGACCAAAAGTAATGTTGTCTTACATATTCATCCATTTTACTCTAAATTGCAGGGAATGAGGTTGAGGGAATGGAGCGCTATATGACTGGCCTGGCCAGGGGCAAGTGAACAACGAGGGAGAGCATGTAAGGGGACAGGAAAAAGCTAAAAATGTGGTGGAGCAACCATTTCTTTCCAAGGAACTGAAGCCTAAGAGCTTTAAAGAGGACTTTGCAGCTGTCCTGTTTCAGAATCTAGTTCACTGAGGTACTAGATGTTGGAGCTGATAGAAACTTTCTGGAGAAACATACAGATTTGACAGACTATAAATATTTCTGATAAATATGGTTAAACTTTCAGCAGGCACCAGGCAGCAGGACTGTTCTTGCTGGTTGTAGCAGTTCCCTAAGCAACTGCCTTTCTGGCCTTCTCATCCTCATCCAAGGGAGTTTGCATATGCAGAGACATCAGGGTGGTTGAGAGCCAGCTCTTAAGCTCCCTGAGCAACTGATTCGCGGGCAGCCCAGCTGTCCCTACCTCCAGATCAGTGCTCAGAGGTGCACATCTTGGGGTCCAGAAGGCTGAGAGCAAGTAAGAAACTTCTGCTCTTAGTCTCCCAACATTTATTTATTTTTCTCTCACAGATGTTATCTGGCTTTTAAAAAAATCCCATACTTGAAGGACAGCTGATGCGATACCCATTACAGCTTTCCAAGCACTCTTCAGAGAACACAATTACGGACCCTGTATGGCCTGTTTCTAGCAAGTGGACGTAGTGTTTTAGTTCTCAGTCCTGGTTCTCAAGGTTTCCAGTTTGGGCATCTGGCTGAATGCACCGGAGCTCCCTTCTGGCTTGTAAACCTGCCTTCCCCAAACACCACAGCAGTGGAGAGGTGGTGAAGGGAGGAAGGCATTTCTGCCATGGAGCATGGAAGCATGGACCTGAACTGGGAAGTTGTAAGGTTGGACATGACCTGCACTTTTTGGTTTGTGTCTTCTTCTCCTTCACTTTTCCTTATACTATCAGCAGTGCAAAACCAGGTAATAAAAAAATGTAATAAAGGCAAAGAATTTTGCTCTCTCCAGCAGGAATTACCTGATTTATAGATGTTCGAAGAGATAAAAAAAATTGTGAAAATAACCATAAAAGAGTTTCCTGATCAAATATTTCAGACAGTAGTTCTCTCCTTTGAAAAACAAATGCAGTCTTAAAATCTACGACACCAACACACAAGCACACATACATACATGCATACATGTGCAAGTACAGAGATCTACAAAATATGTTACACACACAAGCTCAGCTTTATTCCAGTGTATGCTAATGGATTAAATTCCAGCTGAAAATTTCAGCTACATTAAATGGAGTCCAGTTTTGTGTATGTATTTGTACACAACAGAAGATTTGTTTATTCATAATAAACTAAAAACTATCATTCATCTCTAGGTATAGATCAGCTAAATAGCAATGGCCCAATCATGTTGTTTTGTTAGGCAAAAATAGCATTTTCAATCTCTTCTTAGGATGATAACATTTTAAGTATATTTGTACTCTCCATTTATATATTAACTTCACCAAAACCAAATAAATGGAGTAAGAGGAAATGTAACTGCTGTGTACATCTTTAATCCCTTCTTTTTTTGTTCTTTTCACACAGAGACTGAAAGATTTAAAACAAAGGGAATTTGCTCGAAATGTGGCTTCAAAGTCATGGAAAGATGAGAAGAAACAGGAAAAAGCACTCAAGCGGCTCCACCAGCTCGCAGAGTTACGGAAGCAGTCAGAATGGCAAGTATTTAAAATTGCTATTAAGTTTTAATGCCCTCTTTCCTCAGTCCCAGAAGAAATCTCCATATTTTCACTCCTACGCTCTGTAATGTAGAGATTGTGTATACTGTAACCTGTTTTCAGCTGTCCCCAACTCCAAATGTTCCTGTTCTGCAAACCATAAAATTGAAAGCCCTTGAATTAATTACATGCTATTTGAAGGTTTCTGTTTTTCTCTCCTGTAGCTAGTTAATCTTATCTCTTCTGAACTGAGTGGTTTGAAGATATTTTTATAATATCACCATTTTACCTTATTCAAACTGACCTGAATAGATTAGTATAACTGTCTTATCAATTGATAGTAAGTGAATGGGAGAGGAAACCCACCTTTTAGACCATCTGTATTTAGTCTGTGAATCATTTTCACTACCTTTAGTATACTGAGATTATTCTCACAGTTTCTCTGTAGAGTAATGGGAGTATCATCATATGAATGAAAAACAAGTAATTAACTAAGTTTGCCCAATACTGTTAGCTCTGTTGATGAATATCAAGATACAGTACAAAGTTTTCAGTAATAAACCTTTACATTTGAGAAATCTCCTTTGTTTAATGACACTGAATGCGTCAGTAGAATAGATTGCCACCAGACCAATTGTTTATATTAATCTATGACCGTAATGAGTTAAGTAGATAATTAAAGTGGCATCCTTTAAAATTCATATCAAGCTTACTGTACCCTGGAAATAATAACATTCAGAGTTTATTATACACTAATTTTGGCCTATGTAATTGCTTTTGAGTAATCTGCTGAAATATAACTGTTTAGTGGTAATGTATCACTTTTATGGTTACAACTCCATTTTCATACAAATCTAGTGAAAGAAATGTATCTGCCTGTGGGAAGATGCCTTTATGTGCATGCACTTGAAGATGTAGTCTCAGATAGTTCGATAAGGTCAGTGACAATAGGAAAGCTAGAATGAGTCTGGGAGGGAAAAAGCAGGTTTGCTTTTAGAAAGAGCCAGGAGTCCATAATCCTTTACGAAGAGCCTGGAAAGACAGTGCTTGCTGTTCCTGTTTGTAATGACTAACAGGTTCAGGGGTGGCTGAGATCTTGGCAGAGGGGTAGCATGCCCAGTTGCTCAGGCAAGACAGAAAGTCAGCCTGTCTAAGCAAAAGTCTATACACACGCACAATTATTATTGTCCCTGAGTACTGTGCCTCAGGTCCCAACAGAGTTCTTTACAAGAAGCTAATACAATTTGACAACAAAATTACTGTTAATGTCTTGCACCGAAAAACTGAAAACACAGCTTTATTTTGCTGTTGCAAGGAGACTTTGAAAATGATCTCTTTACATGCCTTCTCCAAGAGATAATTCCTTCCTGATGTACAAATAGGGGTGAATTTGTATCTCCTGATGCCAAATTTGTGGCAAATGCAAATATATTCTCAGAAATGCATACATATTCTCATACTTGGAGTTGACCCTACTCCAGGGAGTCTTTATGTCGTTTCCACTGCTGAAGATCAATGCATTTTTATAGCATTTATAAAACATGCTAGGCTATTTATAGATAGCTGCTATGCAGATCTGGCAGTCATAATATACTTACATTTAATTAAAATATTTTCTAATTTTTAATCAAACTCTTAACTGACGCTGGTTTCAAATTTTTTTCATGTAAGTGTACTGTAATACTGCATTGATAGCAAATGTAGATAATTGGTCTAACGAAATGTATGTTTAAAATGTTACTTGGAATAACATTTGTATGGTGGCTATATATATATCTCATCTCTAATGGAAAATGGCAACAGTCATTCCAATCTCAGTTAATTATCTATTGCAAAAAATCAGTGATTTACCATGATTGTTAAGGCCTTCTTAAAATCGGTTGATATTTTTTTTTTAAAGTACAAGAAAACTAAACCACAGATTTAAAATATGAGATGTTTTGGGAAGAGAAAAAATTTAATTAATGAGAGTACAATACAGAAAGGAAAAATATGGAGAAGTAAGTCAAATGGTGATTGATAATGAGAGCAGTGAAGTTGCCATTAATATTGATGGAAATCCACCTTGTGTCCTTTTCCCCACCGATGTTTGGTGATAGTTTTAGCATTAATATCTCTTTGAATATTTCACAAAGTCATCTAATGTGGAATAGTATAAAGATAAAATAAAAATCTACTCTTAAAAAAATCATGCATACCCCCCACTTCCCCCCACTAGGCAAGCAGAATGCTGCCTTTTCTCTTACAGAGTTTGATTCTGCAGATGCTCCAGGTGGAAGTGTCTCATTTTGAACAAGGCACAATTTCCTTTGCAGTGGCCTCTCAGAAAACCAAGACTTATCACAGACCAGATTCTCCTTGATGTAAAGGCAGAGTAAAGACAATATTGTTTATTCTGGATATACATGGGCATAACTGAAAAAGAGCATTCATGTGTTGACTTCAAATCATATAATTTCCTGTATGTAAGGACTGTCTTGCCCATATAGAAGCCCAAGCTCAGGGCTAGACTGCACATTTACCCTTTAGAAACTTTAGAAACTTAGTTTTCCCTAGTAACAGCATGAGTGACACCCTTCTTCACCAGATAGACATCGTCAAATGCGAGTTCTGCCTTAACTTGGTTACTTAATACAGCTTGTTGTTTTGTTTTTTTTTTTAATTTAATTACCTTACAGCATGACTGGGAGTGGACCATTGCTTAAAGCCCCCAGATTAGTCATGGAAAAGCAGCAATCACCAGATGGCATTTTCCTGTACAAGGGCGGCAAGTTCACAGCCAGTTCTCCAAGAACTACCACAAGTGAAGGACAAGGTTTCTCCAGCAGCGTACTAGAGAAACAACAGCTTATCATAAGCAGGCACCAGTCCCCTACCGAAAGACCCCATGCGCTTGGAAATCAAGTCTCACAAGCGCTCCCAGATAGCACCAATACTTCTCAAAGGGCAGGAGTGTCTTTCTCATTCTCTAAAAAAGTCCCTTTGAAGCTCGAGTCCTCAGCATCAGTCTTCAGTGAGAACTCTGAAGAAGGAAATGATTGTAGTGAATCCCCCAGCCATAAAACAAAGCAAGCTCTTGAGGGCTGTTGCTCTGGTACACTTTTGGAGGAGGACATGAAAGCAAGCTTGGATAAAGGGCTACCTATTACACAAGCCCAAAAGGATTTGGATAACAGTGCATCAAGTCATGTAGCTGTAAAACCTAAAATGCTAAAGGAAAATGATAAAAGTAGTGATACAGAATTAGAAGAAAAGGTCAGTGCTCATCCTTCATTTTCCAAAGCCAAAATACAGCTTTCAAATTTGGATTTTTCTGGTTCACTTAAAGAAACAGAGCAAGAGAGCAAATTGAATGAGTCTGAACAATTGTTAGAAACTCTCATTTCACCTTCATGCCACGCTAGCAATTTTTGTACACAGCTGAACACCTACAAGAACAGCAATGCCCACCTGCCTGACCAGTTACCTGAGCTCCCACAACAGCCAGAACCTCAGCTGACAGGCGAAAGCAACATTAATGACAGTCCTGGGGTGGTAAAAAGAGAAAGATCACTGGAGAGTTCAGAAAACACAAATGGGAATATGGAAACACTTCCAAGGGAGACCACAGTTAAAGATGTTAAGCCCCAGGCATTGTCTTTCCTCCATGTAGTGAGCAAAGATGGCACCACTGCTCTACAGTGGCCCACAGAATTACTTTTGTTTACAAAAACTGAGCCCTGTATTTCATATGGCTGTAATCCACTGTATTTTGACTTCAGACTCTCTTTAAATCACAGAGATGGTAAACATCATGAAACAAACAAAGCAAGCTGTAAAGAGTACTCTATAAATAAGACTGCAGATGAAAATGAAGCCTCAGGTTTAATAAAACACAAGCAAATGTCAAATGAACAAGATAATCAGTTGTTGAAACCAAAGAAGATGAAAGGTTCCCTAAATCCAAGAAAGGTCAAGCAAAAAGCTGAGTCAGACATAGGGAAAGAAATGAATGAAAATGGTCAAAAATGCATTGCAGATTATTTAAATGAAAATATACCCAAAGTGCCTGCTTACCTTGATGTCTCACAAAAGGATTACGTGACAGAAAAAAGTCTTCATACAACAACACTGAGAAGACCTTTAAAGCATCATTTTCATAGCTGTGAAAGAAAAAACCAGAACATTAGAAATGAAAGCATTTCCTTTTCTGCTTTTATGTCTAGGATTAAAAAGTCTAAAGCTGCAAAATGTAATTTTATTTATTCTGAGGAAAAACCTGAAAACCAAAATGACTGCAGATCCATTCAAGATGTGGCCAGCTGCAGCAGTGACGTAAGTGACAGTGGAAAAGACTCTAGTGGAAGTTTCCTTAGTTATAAATCCAGTTCAAACAGCAGGTATTCAGAAAATGAAAGATGTGGAAGTTGCATGGGATGCTGGAGATTCCCATCTCCTCAAAAGTCCTCCTCTGACAGACATTCCAGCTATTCTGACACTTCAGTTAGTGGTACGAGTAGCTACATGAGCTACCTGAGTCCCACATCGAACAATCACAGCAGAAACCATTTGCTTTTTTGTTGTAAAAGAAAAAGCAAGACAGCTGAAAGGCACAAATGTAAGCACAGAAAGCACAAGTGTATTTTCACTTCTAATGATACAGATGAGGATTACCTTTGTTGTAGCAGAACTCACAGAACTAGAAACTGTACACAGAGGGGCACACTTAAATATCGAAGATGTTCAAGACATAGAGTTTTACAACACAGAGACAGATCTAAACACAGCAGATGTAGACACCGGCATTTTGGCAAAGTGCACAGTGGAAGTAGAAGCTACCATAGCTCCAAAAGTTGTTCCACCAGAGACTCAGGAAGCAGCGAAAGATCGTCTAGTAGCAGAATATCAAGAGGTAGCAGTTCAGGATCCTTCTCAAAAGAGACTGACAACTGTGATGACAAAACAAAAGATGACGCAGAAAGAGGTTCTAACACTGAAATGGGAAAAGCTGCAATTGCACATTACGACTCTCTGAATGTGAATGGTCAGCCAAAAAACTTTGCCACCTGCTCTTCTGAAACCCTGGCAAAAGACATATGTGGAAAAAGAAAGTCGCTGACTGCCAAGTTACTTTTAGAAAGAGTGCAGTCCAAGAAAACCCAGGAACAAATGCACGATTCAGAGAGATTTTCAAACACTTGTGGGGTAGAATTAAGGGATCAATCGCGAAGTCACTTTGCTCTTCAGTTTTCATCATCGGTAGATGATATTGCAATGTTACCTTTGCCAGAGAAACTGCTAAGTGTAGGTAAAAATGACACGGGGCATAATGAAATTAGTTCATTGGAAACCAGTGTGAAGAAAAACAACTTTGAAGCATCAGAGATAACTGATGTTGCTCTTTCAACTGGCACTGATTATGATCATTGCCTTTTTAAAGACATCATTCAAATAGGAACAGGCTATCAGAGCCCGAGCATAAAAAGGAACACGGCAATAAAGGAACAATCCAATCTCTTCATTAGTGAAGTGCAACCCTTTATACAAAGCTGTGACCCAGTACCAAATGATTTCCCTGGTGCTTTTCCCTCTAATAGATATTCTGTTGTTGCTAATTCAACAGAGACCAAAGAAGAACTACATGATGTAAACATGGACTCAAACCGGGCAGAAGGCAGTTCAGACTCTCTTTGTGACAATGCTATGCAGAAGTATGAGGACACAGTAAATGACCTAGAAGTGTACAGCAAATCCACCTCCCCTCCTTTAACGCAGCAGCCTATCACATTTTCACCAGAGGAAGTAGAAAAATACAGGTTGCTGCAGCTGCAAGCCCAGCAGCATATGCAGAAACAACTTCTGGCAAAACACCTGAAAGTTTTGCCTGCCCCAGGACCAGCTGCCTTCTCTGCAACACCAGCAGTTCCTGCCCTCCCTGTTCAGCAGCACGCTGCTGTCACCACCATCCACCACACACTGCTGCAACGCTTTGCTGTCTCGGCATCTGTACATCCCCACGGCAGCCATCTCTCCCTGGCCCACCTCCATCCCCTCTCTCAGGCACATTTTGCCCCCATACCACTTTCCCCATTAGCACCAGCCCTCATTCCCACCCACCCTGCTTTGCTGGCAGGACACCCATTGCACTTGGTCTCCACCACCCCTCTCCACCCTTCCCCACTGACCTTTCCCACACTGCCACACACTGCGTATATCCCAGCCTTATTTACACCCCACCTGAATGCAGCCACACCTTCTGCTATACATCCAAATCCCTTTGTTCATCCATTTTTCCAAGGGCAAGAGCCCCATCACCATTCTTGCTCTAGCCAGACCCAACAGTTACCTACAATAAAAGAAGTTTTCAGTGTTTCTAGCTATTTAAACTAGCCCAAACAATTACACCATGGCTCCAAACCCAAATTTGAATAATATAAATTATTCAGTGTTCAGTCACGTCTGAGGGGAAATTTACTGTTTTGCTGAGAGCACAACGGCAAATATTTTAAAGTCCACATTCTGACTGACAGCATACGAACGTTGCTTTAGTTCTCATATCACTGGGTAAAAGCTGGTTTAAAGTCTTTTACGATACTATCACAAGGAGGACAGGGTCCAGCTTCTATTCTACAGAAGGGTTGGAAAGAACAGTCTGAAGTGAAGCCTGTGACTGTCAGTAGGAATGGGACCACAGCACCCAGGCACCACAGGACCGAGAACATCAACACTGATGAGTGGTTTAAAGTAGTGCAATATAAGGTAGAGCAATCTTGACGCACCTCAAAGGTGTGTTTTTCTGAGTGTCTATATGCAACAGCATAGTACTTGGTGTGGTTAAGGTATTTCAGACTGAGCAAAAAAGAAGGTATCTGGGACCACAAGTCCCTGGTTTTGACTCCTGGCCAAAATAAATTGGGGAGCCCCAGAGTGAGGGGTGATGAGTTAACACTGGAAGAAGAGGGTCACAACAACATCTCAAGGATACTTCAGTGATTTTGTCCCTGGGATACATTGCTTGGACAGTGTAAAGAGACTCCAGTCTGGCCACAGGTACATAACAAAAAATTCCCTTAGAGTAGGGGGCTCTGTGCTGGCACAAGCAGACTGCTACTTTTCTCCCTGAGCCAAGCATCCAAGAAGGCAAGGGAAAGAAGGGGATGAAGCCAAGTTCTTTGGCATAGCCTGCCTGTGGCTGTAGCATAGGGTATGTCAGGGGTGGGCAGCAGCAGCCCAGAATTGCCCAGCAGCTAGTGCTGGCTTTGAACCTCAGAGGTCCTTGGCCAAGACTGCAACAATTCTTTCCTACCAGAGCTCTAATGAGCGGGAGAGTCTTGCACAAAGAATGTGTAAATATGTTTCATCCCTTTCACAAACAACATAAACAATTGGCTGGTCCTATAAAATTGTGCTGATATTCATAAAAATGCAGAAATAAAATTCTGAGCAGAAACTGGCTCTCCAGGTCAAGTCTCATAGAAAACTATACCACAGTTCTCAGCATTTCAAGGTATATTGAATCTAAAGAAATATGTCAAGATTCTCGCATGGCTTCCCAAACTTTCAACATACAAACTGAAGTTCTGAATCTGCAATGTTTGAATGCATGTATCCAACCTTCAGGGTAATGCGTGGTTGAAATTGCTAGTAAAAACTGTGTATCTGGAAATAGGTGAGGGCTTCAGCATCTCTTTGAATGGCACAATCTAACTATTTTTATAATGTTTCTAACTCAACATGGGATATTTAGCATGAAATTAAATTCATAATTGTGGTTGGACTGCAGGCATGCTTCCCAATATAATTGGACAGTGAAGTGTCTGACAGTACCTCTTTGTTTGGATTAGAAACATTTGAAATAATTTCAATTCATTCACAATAATGTAGTGCACAATTAATAATGTGTCTTTCAGAATCCATATAAAACATATTAAAAAAACTTTTGGAGGATTTTATTCCATTATATTTGGCTATCTGAAGAAACTGAGAAATCCAATTGCAATTAAGTTGAATATTTAAAATAAAACTTAGGACCAATTTTCTAACTTAGTTTTCATCAAAGCAGATTGATACACTGCAATAAAATGGAATTGTTTTAATTTCTAAAAGCAGCTGCTTCAGCATAAACCGGTATTATGCCAAACTTTTCAAATGGCTTTAGAAGTTATAACTGCTTGTTTTGTATTTTCAAAGTTAAAGTTTCTTTGGATACTTAACATTTTAGCCATCAAATAAAAGCTGTCAGGAAAAGATCTGGAGACTGAGCAGAAGTAAAACATTTTTTTTTTATTCCGAAAGGTTGGTGAAATCAGCACCCGCAAATATCTTTTGGTTGGATTCCCAGCTGATTTATTAATCTCATTAACAAAATGCCTTTTTGGAATTACTTATCTTTATGGTTTAATTTTCTCATTTTAATTGTAGGGAACATATTTAATTGAAATTATTGCTTCAGAATTAAGGAAGTGAGAAATTTTCTTTGGGAAATATGTTAAAAATAAATAATTCCCCAGTTTTAAAATTCTTCCTTTCATTTTTGGCTGAAAATCTTCCCAAAATTACATCTGAATTTCCATATAATTTCTATACTTCTGAAACTATATTTTCTGAGAATCAAACATATTTCACTGAATGTGACTCAACACCTCTGAAAATTAGTACTTGCTTGCTTGGATGAAGATCCCTCACTTAGTGGACCACTTGGAAACATTAGTCATAATTAAAGGAGCAGATCAGCCTGTGCCCTGGAAGAGGCTGACTGAGCTGCACAGCCATCACCACCAGTTCAGGGCTAATACCAGCCTAAAAGATGTATTTCCAGCCCTAGAAACTTTTAAATTTATGGGCATAGTTCCATTCCTATTCAAGAAAAACCAGCTGTTCTCATTGTATATAAGAGTTAATTTGAATCCTAAGTAGGTAACACCAAGAGAAAAAAGTGGAACAGAAGAAATGACAGGTTAATCTCATCTTTAATGTGTATACACACATTTTCTATCCCTGCTTCTTACAGTCCGTGTTAATATTGTAGAAATTCGTATGGCAAGAAACTTGACCAATTGAAACTTAACAATTTCCTGCTACATAGATCCTTTATGGAAAATAGTTATATACGTTTCCCTTAATGTGTGCACAATACAATGGGATTCTAGGAAGGAACCAAATCATAGGATGTCCTTGCATCATTGTATATACCAACAAGGATGATTTGGTAAGGCAAATGAATAGACAATAAAGATTAAATTTAATTCTTGGAACAATGACAATTAGGATTTTGAGAGGTATTTATGGGAAAAAAAGAGGGATTAAGAAGGAACAGAAACAGCACAATAGCAAAACAGCAATCATTGGCTACTAACAAAGAGAATGTCCAATATTGTTCTTAGTACACAGAAGGGATTTTCTTGGAGAAATGTAATAAAATTATCAGCACAGCTGAGGTGATATATTTGCTCTACTTGCTGCCATATTTGTTTTTCATCAATAATGTACTTTAAATATGTCTCATTATTATGACTAAAAGCATAATTGAGCCTGATGTATGGAGCCGTGCTACAATTTTGATTTTATTTAGACTGATTTTTAAAAGACTTACAGTATCCTGGTGGCAGCAATATATACACTCCAAGTTAATAATCTATTTTAGTTTGATTGTATATTCTTGATACATAATCCAAGGAAACAGGTCACCCATACTGTAAAATTCCAATAATAAAAGTTTCCTGAGTTACACAATGACAAAAATTGGGGGGTTGGGGGGGGGGGAATTTTTTTGGTAACTGAGACACTTCTGGAATACATTTAATATGTATATTTGTTGTGCAGATTTGCATAAAAATGCCATTTGACCAGATTAATTTTAAAAGTGTTAAGTTTATATTTAAAACTGGATGATACTCTGGCTAGTATAATATGTAAACTAGTAATTTTGTTTTGTATTCTCTGTATAAAGTGTTTTATATTATACAGTAGCTAAGTGAATTGCACTATTGTACATGCAACGCGGCTTTTTTTTTAGGTTATTCAAGGAATTCCTGGGAATGTAGTTTAATGCAATAACATTTTTTTTCAATAAAAAGGCTTACCGGTATAAAGAGTGTCAGTCATGTATTTTTAATGTAAAGCATACCAAAAGGCAGCAACATAATAAAATGCAGAATGATGCAAACATATTCTGTATTTTAGTCTGCAGAACTGAAATGCATTTAATCCATCCCTGTGGCTATAATCCTGAAATTTCTTAGAATGTTTACTAAAGATTTTAGTATGTGTTACAAAAGTGGGTTGTTTAAATGGAACTGAAAATAAATATTCCTTAAAAAAATTATTCTATCTATGTGGTTTTTGCAAGTACTTTTAATGGATCAACATCCTCCTGGATATTTTTATGCACTAATCAGTTTATTTAGAATTACACCTATTACTCACTTGTCAGGTTCCCCAAATAATGTCTCTAAGCTATGATTCGTAATGCTTGTGTAGAAGGTCCTTTGGTAGAGAAGCTAACAGTAGGATCCACAAATGTATTATTTATTCACTTTTTAACCATTCTTTAAATTCTCATGATAAGTATCTCTGTATCCCGTGTTTTCCCTTTTAACTTGTATTTTTCCAGTTTGTTTATTGTACCCTTTCCCATCTATCTTTCATTTATATTGTAAGCTTTCTGACACAAAGTTTTGGGCTTTGTCATATAGGTACTCAGCTTTGGAGGTCCCAGGCACTACTGCTATACTAATAGTACTTGTAAGGCTAGTTATAGCCATCAGCAGACAGTTTCAGAAGTTTCATGTCTCCAGGTGAGCACAAAGACCGAAGTAATGTAAAAACAAGTGTCTGCATAGGTACATATAGCAGATAAAGGTGTGGTACATATAACAGATAAAGATTGTGGTGTGGTGTGACAGAGGTCATATTCTGTTAAGTCTATCTGCACAGCTGGAAATATCTTGGCCAGTCTCTGGGACCAAATTAATCTACCATGCAGTGACATCTCATGACTCAGACATTCTATAAAGTCTTGAAATCACAGCATAACAACAAAGACATAATCAATACAGTGTATATAATTCCATTCAATTGTGTTTCTTCATCAAGTTGTTTCATAATAATAACAAAATTCAGAATTGGACAAACAAATAAGAAGTGTGGCGTGTCTGAAGGAAATCTCCTGTGAATTAATACCTATACTATTAACTGTTAACTATAGTAGGCTTCCAGTTGAGATCAGATCTCACCTATTTGTTGCTGAACAGTCATACTGTTTTGACTAGGATGCAATATGTGAAGAAATGAAGATGTCCACACCCTCATATTCCGGGTAAAACTAGGTACTAATTTCCCTTTCTTAAAGCTTGAATCCCAGATCTGTTTAACAGTTGACCTAAGCTGATTTTTTTTTCTTTTTTTTCTTTTTGTTTTTCTATACCACAACTCATCTGTTCAGGCCAAACCTACATTTAGGACTGTTACTTACTTGAGAATGAAAAACAAATGTTTTGCCAGACTTGAAATGTCTCTTATCACCAGATGGAGAGACTTTTTGGAAGAAAGAAATATATGTTTTATTTAACTTAAAAATGGAAAGCCCAATAAAGCAGATATTTAGAGACAGTATAAAAGAAAAGAAAAAAGTATCTGTAATAAATTTATGTCTAAGTTTACCTTCAAGACACTCTTTTTGCTTCCCTCAGTTAAAATAGTGTCTCAATGCAATGTCCAGCCTTAGGAAGACCCAGACATTGCCTCCAGTCCACAGGATCTCAGCTGGGGGATGTTGTTCTTAGAGATCCTGTTTCCCCTGGTGTCTGCATGGATGGGAAACGTCCCTGCCCTCTGAAGGTTTCCTGTAAGTCTGAGATGAGCTCTCAAGGCTTCTTCCATCGCAACACTGAGCTGCACCTAAAATGCATGCGGTCCTTGGGCACAGGCTAGCCAGCGTTGTCACCAGCCAGGCAGAATACAAAAAGAATACAATTGCAAAATAGACTAGATATAGATAGAATATTTCAGTTGGAAGGGACCTACAATGATCACCTAGTCCAACTGTCTGACCAATTCATAGCTGACCAAAAGTTAAAGCATGTTGTTAAGGGCATTGTCCAAATGCCTCTTAAACACTGACAGGCTTGGGGCATCGACCACATCTCTAGGAAGCCTGTTCCAGTGTTTGACCTCCCTCTCAGTAAAGAAATGCTTCCTAATGTCCAGCCTAAACCTCTCCTGGCACAGCTTTGAACCATTCCCACACGTCCTACCACTGGCTCCCAGGGAGAAGAGCTCAGCACCTCCTTCTCCACTTCCCCTCCTCAGGAAGCTGTACAGAGCAATGAGGTCACTCCTCAGCCTCCTTTTCTCCAAACTAGACAAGCCCAAAGTCCTTATCCACTCCTCATAGGACATTCTTTCCCACCCTTTCACCAGCTTTGTTGCCCTCCTCTGGACTCATTCAAGGACCTTTACATCCTTCTTAAATTGTGGGGCCAGAACTGCACACGTACTCAAGGAGAGGCTGCACCAACGCTGAATATGGCAGGATAATCCCCTCTTTTGACTAGCTGGTTGTGCTGTGTTTGATGCACCCCAGGATGTGGTTTCCCCTCTTGGCTGCCAGGGCACACTGCTGACTCACATGGAGCCTGCTGTCAGCCAGCACCCCCAGATCACTTTCTGCAGGGCTGATCTCCAGCCACTCCTCTCCCAATTTAGACTTGTGCCCAGCATTACTCCATCCTACGTGCAGAATCTGGCATTTTGACTTGTTAAATTTCATCCCATTAATCATAGCCCAATGCTCCAATCTATCTAGATCCCTCTGCAAGGCCTCTTGTCCCTCAAGAGAGTCAACAGCACCTCCCAGTTTGGTATCATCAGCAAACTTGTTAATGGTGCATTCAACTCCTGCATCCAGAAATAATCTAATAGCTTGTCAACCCACTCAGGATCCAGGCACACAGAGCTGATTTAAAGGTGTTCCATCCCCTCCTCAACCACGAGGCACAGGTTTCAACCCCCATGTTGCAGTGGTTTTTGCCCTCTCTTCTCTTCTCTTCTCTTCTCTTCTCTTCTCTTCTCTTCTCTTCTCTTCTCTTCTCTTCTCTTCTCTTCTCTCCCCTTTCCTCTTTTCTTTTGTTTGCTTTCCTCTTTTCTTTTTTCTTTTCTTTAGTTTTCTTTTTTCTTTTCTTTTCTTTTCTCTTTTCTTTTCTCTTTTCTTTTCTTTTCTTTTCTTTTCTTTTCTTTTCTTTTCTTTTCTTTTCTTTTCTTTTCTTTTCTTTTCTTTTCTTTTCTTTTCTTTTCTTTTCTTTCCCACAATCAATCACAGCAACAGAGCCAAAGAGGGGAATAACACTGAGCCAGAATAGGAAAACAGAGAGAGAGAACAGCACAGGAAGGCAGACCGGAAACATATTAGGCCAATTTTCATCATATGACATTTGAGTACTTGTGTCCCCATGCAACGCCAGCAACATTTTTCCTACACTCTGGTAGGAAGTCTTTCACTTGAGTGCATAACCTTATTATGCAAAGTAAGCATCTTAATATAAACTTTATACAGAAAGACAAAGAATCACTGGGAATGCAGCTCATTACCTAGCTCTTCCTAGACACAAGGCACAATGATCACAATGTGTTGGGGGATAACAGGAATCTGCAAGTCAGTGAACTGTAGTGCTGCCTTGCTGAGATTGGGACACACTGTTGCGATATGCTTGAACGTTTCTCTGCCCCACAGCTAAGGGAAATTTACTCATTAACATTTCAAGTCATGGAAATACTCTCACTGTCTTCAGAAGCATCAGGCTGAGCCTTAAGTCAACACCTTCTTTGTCTATAAAGCATGCAGCACTTTTAAAATACTTTTTATTATTCTTCAATAAACACATTATTTTCTTTAACAGAAAACACAGAATAAGCCAAATAGCCAATTGCAGAAATTATGGACAGAAATAAATCTACAGTTACAGTTAATGGGTATTTATTCTAAACATCTACTGCTGAACAGTGACCAATCTGTTTTGTGAATGTGCTTAAAAGTGCTCTTGACTGAGATGTCAAGCAGTAGATACACAACTGACTTAAAAGAAGACTCAGCCCAAACTCATTTTTTATGACCTAGCTATAAACCCCTCAAAATAAAGATAAGGTTGAAAAGCTTGATAGACTTCCATCAAGCAGTGTAAGCAGTTCTGCTGCCTCTACTTAAGTGCACATCTAAAACTCATATTACACACAAAAATCAATATTTCTTTCTTATGAACCAATAAACTTTTTAGACCAAATAAATTTGTCATTTGCAAATCAATAAATTAAATGTATTTATCAATTTTACATATAAAACTGTTCTATGTACTCCAAGCTGTGTATGTGTGCAAATCAGCAACATTAATAAATAAATCATTGTGAATGGAATGAACCAATTACTCTCAGACAGCTATAAACCGACTATTTCTATATAAAGCAATAAGTTCTATACAAAAATGGTTGAATTATAATTTGCTTTCTTCTTTTTTGCAAGTAATTTATCGGCTAACTGTTTTGTGCCAGCCCCAGTGAGAAATCCTACAGAATTTAATAGAAATAGTTATGTGTGTGCATGGCGGGGGGGTGTATGTCGTCTTAAGGATGTACAATTGCATCTAATAGAAACTTATACCCCTGACATAGAATTTTTCATGTAAATCAAAGGAAAGATGTACAGGTAGGAAATACCTTTAATCAATTGTTGCATGACTTCACGGGTGAAATAATGCAGAGTTTCCAAAACAGAGAGTCTTTTTTCCCCTGCGTCTCATGCTCAGAAGGTGTAAATTGCTGAGGAAATGCTTATCTGTCAACCATCCACATTGTTATGAAGTGGAAAGTCCTACCTTCATCAGAGAAGGTGAAAACACTAGAAATGTTTGCTCCTTGCTTATGCCAGGATTTCTCTGAAAAGATTCCAGTCTTCTTGAGAGTGCACTCCATTTTCAAGTGAGTTTGCTTTCTCCAGAGGGATGAAGTACCTACGGGTTTGAAAGTGGAGATACAGCTAGTCTCTTCTGCTTAAATTTAGGTTCCAAATAAAGACAGCCAGATCCAGGGATAGATATCCAAACTTGAAGAACTTAAACATATTAAGAGAAAAGTTAACACTACATGTTATTTAAGTTGCTAGTTGTCAACTGGGACAAGTTTCCTGCTCACACAGGAGTGGATTTTTTCTGTCTTATCCATAGCATGCAACCAATACCTGAGATACACTGCAGAGTTTTCAGGACTATATTATATTTCTCTTTCTCTCTCCCTGAGACACTTGAGAAACTGGCTGTGAAAAAAAACCTGACGATTAAACGAGGTGATCCTTGGTCTACTTTTTAGTTTACTAGTAATTTCTTGAAAGGTCTCTGTGACTTAAAATACTTAATGCTTTTATTAATATCATCTGTAATTACAGTACTGGTATCTACTGCTGACATATTATGGGTTTAATCCTTAGCAATGAGCTTTCCCCCCATGAGTCCCTCTCTCATGTGTGACTGTTCTGTGACTGTATTTTTTCAAATGCTAAATTCCCTGGGTTTATTTTTCTTAAATAATGTATTAGATAAACAGTTCTTACATGATTTTTATGGGAAATTATATGGGTCAGGGTGAAGTATAATAATGAAACTTAGTATTGGTTATTATCAGAGCTGATGAGTTGAAAATAATTTTGTCTTTCATCTCAATGTCACCAGCCCCCACTAGCTTTTCACAAGAGAGATTCTCAGATGCTGAAGGCTGGTGAGGGTACCAAAATGGGACAGCAGAAGGAAGCAAATGAGCACAAGGGTTGCCTGTGAATGATAAAGGTAAAAGAGAGGGCATGTGCAAAGTCTGAAGAGCAATGTCAGATTTGTGACACCAGGAAAAAAGGGTATGTTAATTCCAGAGGGGGCAGAGAACACCAAGGAAAGATTAGACTCATGATGGATAAAGCTAGAGTGGTTTGCAGCTTGAATAAAACCTCATATGAGCAGCTGTAATTACTGATGTCAATAAAATTAAGACAAAAAATTCCTGGTGGGTTTTTTTACTCATAGTAGGCTGTAACTTTTGCAAAAATAGTATCTTTTTTTTCCATATCTGCTCCCAGTCAAGTCCTAAGACAAACAGTTCAGATAATGATGAAAAATAATTAATAACTGTGCAAGTGTTTCAAAAAGTACACAAAGATGTGTTTAGCTGCGGAGTAAATGTTTGGTCAGTTCTTAATCTGCTTGATGTGGTCTCCTCATTCCTACATCGGGGACATTTGAAACAGCAGGTTATGGGCTAGTTTTGGGCAAGTATAAGCAAACAGCATGAAACACTTCAGCCTGGTGAACTTGGTTTGTTTGGATTTACAAACAGGGGAAATGAGTCACAGCTCCTTTTGAATCTCAAGAAACTTGTATGCTTTATGAAATGCAATCCAAATGATGAATTAAAAATCTGTTAAGTGGAAAAAATGTTAATGCTTAACATTAGCATTTTTTCTAGAGAGTTAACAGAAACATTTTTTCTAGGAAAGAAGCGGGGAATGAAAAACTGCAAATAATAATTTAGGAAAATAGTATTTGTTATATTTGATAATGTTTGATGCATCAGCGTCCCAACAAACTGTGGTGTCTTTCAAAAGGGACCTTTACCTGGTTCTTCCTGACAAAGTTAAGCTGAGGCAAAAGAATGTCTTTGACAGAGCATTGGCATCTGAGTATAGTTATGAGGAATGAATTACCAAATTCTCCATAGAAGACGATTCGGGGTAGCTGAGGCAGCAGTTTCACAGGCCAAGCAGCAGTTCCTCTACTTTGGTGGACCAGATGTCCATAGAAGATTATATGGAGAATACACTGCAGAGCATCACTAAACAATCTCCTAGCTACAAGCCAAGATATGTTCTCCATATAATTACTGGAAAGACCACTGTTGAAATCTCTAGACACACAGACATGCCTGGTGGTATGGCATTTCAAGGCACTACAATCTGCTCATGACTCAGAATCAGCATATATATTGGGGGGGGGAACAACCCATACCAAACTAAGCTACAATGAATTTAAATTTGAAACTGTCTTTTTAGTAAAAAATGAACTAAAAATTCTCAGCATGTCTCGGTACCACAAATATATATTAATGCTAACCTTAAAATCCTTCTAGAACTGTAAAATACATAAACATTTTAATCATGCTGTAAAATTCCTATTGCCTGTGCAACACAAATCCTTTCTCTCTGCACGATTGGACCATCATGATGATGGCAAACCTTGTAAAATAAATGCTGAGAACCATATAGTATTTTCCCCTGTTGCTAATTCAATAAATACTTGGATTAAAAATGTTCTCATCCTTTCTTTCTAAGGTCACTCATCTGCAGTTGGAAGCAGAGAGTTAAGCTATTGCTAAGGGTATATTTTCAAAGTACAGCAGAGTGATTTAGCCACTTAATTCCCATTGTAGGCAATAAATTTGAAAGGCTTTGTGACCTTATAGGTTAGAATACCTTGGTTAATGTGTAACTTCATTTTTTTCTAAAGATTTCTCAGGAAACTGGCTCTAGAATCTCATAGTGGGTAGAGACATGATCAGCATGATCAGACAGGTTCAGACTGAGAAAGACTCCTCAGCAATTTGGAAAATTAAAAGCATTGCATGAAAATCATATCACAGTCCTGTCTGTCAGCTCCTGTTAGAAAAACTTTTTAACTTTTTCTTAGAATTTCCTTGGCCTTCACAAATCCAAGACTAAAGTCACCATGTAACGCTTCCCCTGAACAGTTTTCAGGTCTAAGCATGTAAGTAACTCATACTCAGTACTTACGGAGAAACTTAACATTGATTCAAATGCTGGCTTGACCTTACGCTCTCTAATTATGTGCTAGTGACTTCTCACAAGCTTGGTCAGCAAGACCGATGGGCTCCAGAATCTCAGGGATGCATTACAGGACACCTGTGCCACTGTGCAACGACTGAAATGCACAGGGGCCACTGAACTGCCCTAGTATGTGTGTCTGCTTCCCTCTGTCTTCTTAACCCAGTGCTTAGAGTTTTCCAGGCCAGAAGCCAAGGCACACTCTTGCCTCCTGTACGTGTGATACATTAACTCTTTCAGTCTCTACACCCCAGTGCTCACATGACACATTACATTAACAGATCTGTGAAGGAAAGCTCTCTGTGTTATGGAAATGACACAAGATCAACTCATTACATACAGCATGCAAGAATCCTCCTGTCTAAATGGAGTGCATAAAATGTAGATATCTACTCCTCCCTGTGTTCCCTGTATACTGAAGAGCCCTTACCGTAGGCTCATCCCACTTTCCTCAGGATCACTAGAGTCACCCTTGCTAGGTGCTTATGTCTCCCCACTGAGCTTAGGCGGTGCCTACATGGCAGCCCGAGCTACATTTTAGAGTTCAAAGTAGATCAGCAGTGTAAGATACATATTTCTCTGTTTTGGACTTCTGGAAATTTTTGAAACTCAAAACTGGAACCACTACTGCTAAGCCAATTCATTATGATAGAGATACTACTCCTGCTTAAGGAGCAGAAGAGGAAAGCAAGATGGAAATCACAACAGACCTTTATTTTCAGCTATTTATAAGGAGATGCCTATTAAATGCCTGCCCTGACTGAAGTCAAAAGAGGGCTGACATTTCAAATATGGATAGGTTTATCTCCAGTGCTTTACAAGAGTTGTCTAGAATTATTTACCAAAATATTTTGTGAATAATATACAATTACAAGTTGTCCTAGTTTCAGTTGGGATAGAGTTAATTTTCTTCTTAGTAACTGGTACGGTGTGTTTTGGATTTAGTGTGAGAATAATGTTGATAACACAAGGATGTTTTAGTTGTTGCTAAGTAGCACTTATCCTAAGTTAAAGACTTTTCAGTTTCCCATGCTCTGCCAGCAAGCAGGTGTACAAGAAGCTGGGAGAGAGCTGACCCAAACTAGCCAAAGGGATATTCCATATCATAGAACATCATGCTCAGTATATAAAAGGGGGAGTTGGCTGAGAGGGGCCGATTGCTGCTCAGGCATCCGCCAGTGGGTGGTGAACAATTGCATTGCGCATCACTTGTCTTTCCTTGGGTTTTATTTCTCTCTCTTTTTGTTATATTCATTTTCATTACAATTATTATTATTATATTTGTATTATTATTATTGTCATTATATTTTATTTTAATTTTTATTGTAGTTATTAAACTGTTCTTATCTTAACCCATGAGTTTTACTTTTTTTCCCAATACTCCTCCCCATCCCACTGGGACCAGGGAGGAGTGAGCGAGCAGCAGTGTGGTGCTTAGTTGCTGGCTGGGGTAAAACCATGACACAAGTATATTTTTAAGCAGCTCATGACCAATTTATGAAAGGAAAAAGGTTAGGTTTAAATAGGTTATTTTCTTTGTATTATTTGCTCAGCGCAAATGATAATTTAATTATGTTCTTACATATGTTTGCACAGTACCAGATTCATTTCTTGCTTTTAATTTTTGCATTTTTCTTCTTTCTCCCCATGCAGATAGAGATACTTTCCTCATCATCAGACTGGCTGACTCTCAGTGCTAGTTTGCTATTAGCTGGTATTAAACAGTCAGTCATTAGTATTCTGTATGTCAGATAAACATTCAGTACAGTATCTGTTTTTCATCAGCTTTAGCTGCTAGAAATGAATGAAAGATGCAGCAATGGAACATTTTAAAAGGTTTTATCAAAGAAATGTGTGGGACTGTCCTTGATGCGAGTCCAAAAAGATCTGTAGTAACAAGCGTAGACAAAATGATAACCACAGAAAGAAAATGACAGGCCAAAAAAGAGACCCTTCAAAGATTTTTCTTTTGATAAGATGCAATTACTACAGAAAATTATATTATTCAGATCATGGTCTTTACTCTCTGACAAACCATTAAAGCATGTGCTACAAACCCCGAGCAAAGGACATGCCAGAGCATGATAGTCATAAATAGACCTAACATGACACATAATGGTCTTCTTCCATGAATCATCAATGCACAAGAAATCTGTGGCCCAAACAACACTGCAAAGGACATTTCTCACCCCAAGTTGGTCAACTCTGTACTCTTCCTGATGTATTTCAGACCCCAGGGAATGAAGGGAAATAAAGACCTGCCATGATGTCTCATAACCTTCACTGGGGAATGGAAGGTTTTAGAAAATGTGTTGGCACAGGCAGGCCCCAGGGGAGCAGAAGTCCTGGGAGCAAGCCTGCCCTGCGGCAGGAGAAGCTGGGGAAAGCTCCCAGGCTGTGCCCAAGAAGAGGGATGTGCTAAGAGGGGCAGCTGCACTGCTCCACTTGCATGGGAAAAGGCTTTAGAGCCTGAGCCTGGCCCAGCTGAGAAAAACATGGAGCTAACCAAGCATGGAGATAACCAAGCAGTGTATGAAAGCAAATTGCCCTTCAAAAGAAAGATGGCTCATTTTAATCCTCTTTAGTTAATGTGAGCTGCTGTGCTTAAATGAGCATGAAGACACAATCTAAGGGAAGGACAGCTCTCACATCCACATAAATTCCCATGGTGGAGGATGCATGCAATCAGGCCTGTTGCCATAAAGTCTGTGCTTTATGGGAGATGCTGTTCCTTCTATACAGACTTTCTACTGCACAGACCCATTCAACCCCACTTTCTGACTTGAAAATGTTACTTGGAAAGCTAAATAAATAGAGGTTTTACCTTTTAATTGTGACATTGGTGTATATAAAAAGTCATTTAAGCAACCTACAGAGCTGCTTATAAAATGAGCACAGCTGTAGTAGATGGCACTGATGCCAAGGTGGAGAGGACCTTCATATACTGTACAGGGGACTCATTATGCCTGTCTTGGAAGAACAGAAACAGTGGTTGGATACGGCAGTTAGCTATAGATATATTCAAAGCATAAGCTGCCAAGCCATTACAGTTAGTGCCTGACGATTAAAATTTCTCAGGTAGCTCCCATTAGGACCCAAC
Organism: Haliaeetus albicilla; assembly: GCF_947461875.1. Taxonomy (NCBI): domain Eukaryota; kingdom Metazoa; phylum Chordata; class Aves; order Accipitriformes; family Accipitridae; genus Haliaeetus; species Haliaeetus albicilla. The sequence continues at coordinate 56,226,547 of NC_091484.1, read as the reverse complement.
AATTCATTGCAATGTGCTCAGAGCATATATTATACTACATGAGCTGGCTATATCTCTCCAGATAAGGACATAAACTGCTGGAGATGTGACAGAGGAAATGCAGGGCATTCATTGTACTCAAAATTGCTCTTTCCCATTGTAGTCCTTAAAACAATTATTTGACAGTCCTGTGCCATTTGTCGTAGCTTGTAGCTTCCCAGTTCCACGCAATAAACCTAGGGATTATATTACCTGTCTTGGTTTTCCAAAGATCTGAGAGTAGTGATATTTTGAAGAAAATAACCTGAATTCCTATGTTTTGAAATAGGTAAGCAGGATAATTTCCAGGCTGCTAATACAAAGACATGTAATCATGATGATGATGATTTCTAAAATAAGGTTCAAGCAATAGGTGTGCAACAGTCCATGTTATTTCCATGAAATTACACTTGTGACTCCAGAAAATGTAAGCATTCACAAATTTCACTGTTCACAGTATATATATCTATATATATCTGTTCACAGATATATCTGTGCATCAGCTGAGGCAGATTTCTGTCCTCACCGTGATCTCGTATTTTGAATGACTCGATCACCAAAGTGCATCCTCAGTCGTCTGAATAAATCTACCCTTGCCACACATTGAGGACGAATTGACATTTTAGCTAATGTCCAAATGTGATGGGGAAGACTTATATACTCCAGTATATAAGCACTCTGTAGCTCTTGGAAAGGTCCAGGCTCCTACACTGTGTCACTTGCATGGTGGCAGCTGGGTCTGATTTTGCTGCCACTATAGGTGTGCAGAACGGACTTGCTCAGAATCTAGCAATGCTTGAAATCTAAGACCAGATCCAAATTTTGCAGGTCTAGTTCAGTTCTATTCTTACTGTCTTGATTCATCTTAACTAGCTGAGGTCTCTGCCCTCCTTGCTGAGTCCACAGGAGACCATGTTTTCCACCTGAACAACCTTTCAACACAGTCATCCTCTGGTGCCATGTCTCACTTCCCAGTGTAAGTTGTCATAATGTAAAAGTATACAATATTTTAGATCTATGCTTAAAATATATAATGCCAGCTTCTCTTACATGGAGGCCCCAAGGCTTTTTTAAGATCAAGCTACTGCTGCCAGAAATAGGATGCTGCAATTGAATATGTGATTCTGTGAATCATTTACAGTTTTATGTTTTTGTGTTCTGCACTATACCAGGCTTCCAAGTCAGGCATGTGTACATGCACATTTAGTGACATCTAATATATGCATACAGCTAATATAAAATTTGTATGAGGATAACTGATCACATGCAGGTTCTGATAAGCTCCTTTCCTTCTGCTGAGCTCCACATATCTTAGTGAACTTCTGCATCACATCCTGGATCAGAGTGATGTATACATCGTATATATCTGTGGGTATGTACAAATATACACTTTTCTATGACATCAACAATAAATCAGCTGATGTGTGATAGCTAAAATATTGCTGGTTTATATAAGTTGCCAGATGAACAGAATGTTTTCCATTGCTTTTTTAATTTCATTTTCAATCTTAATTAAACATAGATTAATCAAGTTCATCTGTATTATGTCAGGGATTAGAAGTGTCTTAGCAATCATGTTGTTTTGTACTATGTGTTTGAGGGTATTTGTACTGAAGAGAACAGTACAGATTGGCAGGAAAAACTCGCTGACTTAGTACTAATGCATTATAAGGAACTTTTGCTGTTCATTGACATTAAACAATATGTAAAAGAAATACTAGAATTAAGAATTCTTATTTAAAAGCAGGAAATCAAGCTTAACTTGTTTTCAGAAGAGTCTTACTGATTTTCCTCCTACCTTTAGGTAATCATATGAGGGGGTTGCCTATGCACACACACTTCAAGTGAGCTCTGAACCTACTAGTTAAAGCAGAGCAAAGGAATCCCCTTAGATTCTGCAAAAGAATGAAGAAGTGACACATTTCTGGTATGATAAGCAAAACTGTGATGAATTTAAGGGAAATGATAGATTTTATCACCTTATGCAAAGTCTGCTGACGAGCATCTGGATTTCACTGGCATACTGATTAGTGATGGTCTAAACATATTAAGCTTTTCAGTCTTTTTGTTCATGGAATTAAAGCAGCACAGCAGAAGGAATAAAAAAGAGCACTAAAATTATTTTCTGTTTTACTGAAATGCTTTATGAATTCTTATATCTTATGGGCAGATGGAATAACTCAAAGGTCTTATTTTGTAAAGGTGTCTCATTATTTCAGTGCTTATGAATACTCCCTACCTTTTACAACTAGTCAGCAAAGAAAGAGTTTGTTATGTGCTGTAAACTATTGAGTATGACTCCCAAGAGGCAGAGGAAGATAGAAATGTAAACACTTCACAAAGGTAATGTCTTGATGGTACTTCTGACTTTCATTGATAGTTTCAGATGTCACATGTGAACTGAAGTTTCACCCAAGGCACTTTTAACATTTTTTTTTAAACCTAACACATACAAATGCACTGAAACTTAAAATTAACAATCCATGTTTTTTTAAGTAAGCAACTCACTTCAAGGACAGTCCAAAAAGTTACTTCAAGAGCTGCCCAAAAGATCCCACTCATCTTCTTTGAGTGCCCATGACCATCTGAAAAATCTTCATCATCTCTTTCAAGGTGATGGCTAAACCTTGAGTTTTTTTCTAATTTCCAGCAGACATCCTGCCTCAGTAGGAACCTTCCTGCTCAGGTGACCAAGACGTGATGAACAATACACCTGAATGCAACTGACTGAAGCATGGGTTCCTGAAACATGAAAATTAATGACCCAAAGACAAGGAGGAGCCTAGGAAAGTACGCTGCAGATCAGAAACAGCACTGAGACCCCATAACAGTGAAAAGTTTCTCTTATAGAAAAGGTTCCTCACCCAAGAGACACTGCCTCTTCCATTCCGTCATTTCAGCTCTGAAACCTGATTTCATTCCATTTTCCTGATCCCAGTGTCCTTCTCTTCGATTCTAAACTCTGAACCTTCTCTCCCTTGTTATTTCTGACTCTATTACATTTTGCTATATCTTTTCATTCTCTTTACTTTTCCATCAAAATAGTATGACATGAGACACAATGCTTCTCAAGGATTAAGCTATCTATCTTCTCTAGAGAGGTCTTCATGGCTGTAGCAAGTGAGCAGGTATTGCAAAAGCAGTGGTGTATATAAGTAAGCAGATCCTGGCACGGTAGTAGAAAGGTCAGAGGTACCCATGTCAAGCACTGGTGTTTGCATACTCAGGACTCCCATTTTGTTTCTTGCATCAGCAGCCACACTGCCCTAGTTTGGGGCTTCTGCTTTTCTCATACCTAGACTCTTGACTTCATAGAAGAGAAGATAATCTTTCTACCTTCAGTTTGTTCTGATCCCTTCTACCATCTTCTAGAAAAAAAAATCACTGGGTAGGATATGTCCCTTAAAACAAAAGGATGAGAAAAGAGACAAAATGAAAGAACTTATTTCTTGAAAAAGAAGAGAGTAATACAAATATTTTTTCCTGCTGCAATTTCTTTCCCACCAGTGGCACATTGTATGAAATTACAGGTTATTTCTGTTTCCTTATTTAGCTAGTACAGGAGTGCATTGAGCTGTTCTGTGTCACACTGGAGTCTGGTGTACCTGTAGGATGGCACTGCATAATATGATTCAAGGTGGCATTTTTATCTAGGCTCACTGTTAGTGTTTCAGACAAGTATGCTCTAATCACAGAATATTTAAGCTTTACGCATTTGTAGTGCAGCCTTGAAAGTAGTGAGGAAAAGAGCAGTGAGAAAAGCAGTGACAAAATATCTCTTTAAGACACTACCAACATCTGTCTTCTTTGAATTTGAATGGTCACTTTGACAGTTTTCTATACATTGGTGTTCATACAGTTTTCCGGTCTCCTAGTGTATTGGCTCTGGCTGAGAAGGAGTTAATTCTCCCCATAGCAGCCCTCGTAGCGCTGTGCTCTGCATCAGTAGCTAAAAAGGTGTTGATAACACACCAGTGTTTGGCTACTGCTGAGCAGGGCTGGCACAGCATCAAGGCTGTCTCTCCAACATTTTTGCCCCCCCCCTCAATAGCAGGCTGGGGCAGGGCAAGATCTTGGGAGGGGACATAGCCAGGACAGCTGACCTAAACTAACCAAACAGATATTCCATACCATATGACGTCAGCTCAGATATAAAAGCTAAGTAAAGGGAGACAGAAGGGGAGCGTTTTTGTCTTCTGGAGCAACCACTACGCATACTGAAGCCCTGCTTCCCAGGAAGTGGCCAGACATCACCTGCTGATGGGAAGTGGAGAATATAATTTGTTTTTCTTCGCTTTCGCATGCGACCTTTGCTTTCACTTTATTAAACTGTCTTTATCTTGACCCACGAGCCTTTTGTTATATTTTCTCCCCCCTGTCCAGCTGAGGAGCGAGAGTGGTAGAACGGCTTTGGTGGGCACCTGGCACCCAGCCAGGGTCAACCCACCACACCTAGAAAACAGCTTATTACAGAACAAGATGCCACAGACTGAACCCACAGGAGTCTGGCCAAAGTTGCAAGACTTTCTGGGATATTGCCATGATACACAGGCCAGAGCTGTGGCTCTTCTACTTGAGTGGACAGGGCAACATAGTTCCTACAATCCCTCTGGTCATACTGAAGGAAAATGGAAATGCTATCATCTCCTGATTTTCAAATCAGTTATTTCTCCATTTTGGACAGGTAGTTTAAGAATTGACTTTAAAACTGCTCTAAAGAACTGGACAGTAGACACTCCTAGATAACGACTCTATGCAAGCATGAAAGCTGTAACAAGTCACTGAATATGAACTTAAACCTGCTAATTTCTCAGTTTATACCTCAGTGCTTGCAGTTTGCCCAGAAAAGTAGTTTTTTCCCAGGAATCCTCTACTGACAATTCTATAATTCCCTGTTCATATCTTCTAGACCACTCTGTGATCCTTCCACCCATAGCTGGAGAGAAACCTAGAAGACCCATAGCGGTCCACTTACTGATTCCCAGAAGGTGTCTCCCAAAGAACAACGTGGATGACCTTGGTGAAGGTTATGAAGTACATTATGATTTTGGCAGAATAGGAAAGTACACAAATCTGATCTTAAATGACAGCAGGGGCATATCTGGAGGTCTTGGTGGAGCGAAGCATCAAGGTGCATGTGGTTCTGTTGTTTTCTGTCCAAGAAATATAAAGGGATCAGAAGTGGAGCAACTATCAAGCTTCTGGACACTTCTGTAGTGGCTGTTCAGAGCCTGAAACATAGACTGAGGCTGCTGAGAGTGTAACAAAAAACAACTTGTGTAAAAATCACAGAACAGGCTTGAGACCAGGGTTTGATCCACAAATAATCACATCAAAAACTGTGCATTATTGCCACATGAGTGAACAAGGATTACCTAAGCTAGTGCTAGCTCACATTATTTTCTAAAGGAAAATCAAGATTTCTTGGCATGATTTTTTTCCTTAGCATTTATTTTTTCCAACTTCTTGTCTTATAAAAGATCAAACATATCTGGAGCAATATAAAAACTATCGTATTACATGTCAAGAAAGAAAAAGGTTTTTTTCTATCATATGGATACCCTTGTATTAAAAACCACCCAGATTGTTGTTCTTTTGGTGTAACATGGTTTATTTGCCTCAATTAAATAAGCTATATAATTACTAGCATTTTTGCCAATGTATAAGTATTATAGAGGTAAAACTACAAAATGTACTTTTATACCAATAAAATTGTCTATGTCACATGGAACTACTAGGAATTATTAGAAGAATCATTACTAATTTGCCATTCAGCTGTAGAGATGTGCAGTCTCCTTCCTAATGAAGCAAGTATTTGTAGTTACTAAACTTTTACAATTTTCCAATACTAAGGAATACAAGTAGATATTTAGACATAGCCAGAATGATGCAGGATGTATTTTTAGGACAATTTTTTTTTTGCAGAAGAATCTGTGGGGGTTACAAGGATACCTGGCAAAGACTTTAAGGACAACCCCAGATTACTTTTTAAGTAATTAAGTCAAGTGGGGAAAAAAAAATCGCTTTGGAACAAGACTTCTAGAAATAAAGCCGGAATTATGCTCTTGAGACAAAGGACACAGCCAAGATGGAGGTCAAGACTGGGATCAATAAAATCAACTGCAACTTACAAGTATCAAAAATATCTATCCTTTATTGTGTTATGTATGTATTTCTCACCGATAGAGCTTTGCTCTCAATAGGGAACACAGATATGGTGAAAACTGTGTGAATAACTACACCACAAAGAAGCAATGACAATCCATGAACTGATGAACATATCTGAATAGTACAAATCAGTGTGACATAAGGCCAAGCTTTGGATATATTAAAAGAGAATGGACTTTGCAAATCTTCATAATACTAATTAACTTCCTATTTTTTAACTCTTTATTCACCATTGAAAAAGTTCATGGTATTTTGATGGTCACCTTTCAGCTATAGCATTAATAGCCGAGTAAAATAAAGGTAGACAGAAAGGTGTGGTTCCATGATCTGTAGACTGCCTCTTGACTTTTACGATCATTGCATTACTTTTCATTGAGTCCTTCATTACTTTTTATGGCTGTGACAAGAACAAGAGGCATGTGGTCTTCTAAGCACAGTGGCTACTCACACCTCCAGTTAATTTTATTCAGGTGTAAGAGTAGATGGGTGCCCAAAAAGAAAATGTCCAGTGAGCCTTTCTGCACTAAATTGCCAGAGGCTGGCTGCCTGTGTGCTCAAGGCTAGACTTCAAAATGCTGGAAGTGTCTTCTCAGAACAGCTAATGACTTAGGAAGTAAGTAACAGTCTGTGGATTTTCTTGGTTTTATCAAAAAGGTTCTACTTGCTACTGCTCACCACTCAACATACAAGTGATTGTCAAACACACTGATATTTTTCTCTCTCTCATTCTCCATGCAGACATGGGATGGGGCTAATTACTTCATCTATCATTTATGAACCTCCTACAGTGATTCCACCAAACGTGGAGACTTTGAAAAGTCAATAAGAAAGTCCTAGGGAAGTCCATCAGGGAGTTGAGTGCATCAGGTGGAGTCACCAATTTTATTTTCTAGCTCTTCCTGGCAGCAAGGTCATGTATCTTTAAATTAGTAAAAAGAGAAGTGTAAGCAGGGCAGAAAGCAGCAGGTAAGCAAACCGCTGCCATTTGAACACTGCTCCAGATTTAGGTATGTTTTGAGGTGGGGTGTATTTCAGTACAGCGCAATAAGCCCACTGCTACTCAGCAGTCCAGAGCCACCAGTTGAAAGAGCTGGATTTCCATTATATACATGGCAGCAAATATTTCTTTATTTTCAGATCTAAATTCCCCATCCAAAGCCACAACATTTGTTATATTAAAATGTTAAACATTATAAACTGAGGTCATAAGTTTTCCATTCAAAATCCCTTATGTCAGTCCTTGAACTTTCCCCCTAGGAAGCCAGGGTTAGAGTCTCCCATCTGGCCTTCCTGAGGGGAATCATCCAGGATGTTCTGCAGCTTTCTGGAGAGTGCTAATACATCTAGTCACATTTGTCTTCTGACAGCAAACATTTTTCTAATATGAAAAATGCATAAATCATTCACAGGTTCACATACAAGAATAAACAAGCAGTGAGAATATGAGCTCTGCTTGTAACCTAAAGGAATCATCCTGGGCAAGTCCCTGATGCACCTTGCAGAGATCCTGAAGCAGCCACCAAGCAGGGCATCTCCATGCTGCAGCATACGACAAGGCAGAGACACCACCTTGGATTCAGAAAAGACCAGATCTCATTGCTCACTGCATTTACGCTGAATGTACTACATCTAACAGGAGAGGCATGGCAGGAGGGAAATAAGGCTTACTTTATAACAAACACTTTTAAATAAATCTGTAGAAGCCAGGGTGTTTGGTTGAACCCCTGTGCCTTAGGTTAGCTAGGTCATCTAACTCGTCTCAGCCAGCCCATGTTGCTAGTCCTAGTAAGTTTAGATACAATCGTTTGAACTTGAAGAGACCAGGCAGCAGCCTGGCTCTGATGGCAAAAGTTAATTTAACAGAGTATGTGAGGGATGTGGGTAGGTGGTGTCATAATTACTCAAATGATTACCCTTCCGCTCACCCCTAGGTCAGCTTGTCTGCCCAACCTTGATTGATCAAATCATAGCTCCTTTCCTTAGCTAATGGGTTTTTTTTTTAATTATCACTCATTACAGAGTGGATGCATACACTGAACCTGTTTTGCCAATCAATTTATTTGTCAATGAATTATTATTGTTTTACATTTATTAAATATATGATCAGCTGTCTCCTGCCGCAATCAAATTTAAGAAATGAAGCAACACAAAAAGAATTATTTCATACCCCTAACACACAACCCAAAATCTGTACTACATCCGTGTAATTGTTGCATAAACTTATCCAACACAGGAAATTCAGTGGCAAACAGAATGGGACCAGGATTTGGCTTAGAAAAAAATGTGAGAGAAATTCCAGAATGCAGAAAGAAAAGAATATATGTCCCTGTAGTGGATAGTTCCCCACCTGCCACTGAACACTGCCATTGTTTCAGGGTCTGAACATCAGAAGAGGCATTGACCCTTGACACACACCTGGGAGGCAGGCAGCCAAACAACACAGGTAAATCAAAGCAGCACATGTTGTCATGCTGAAGTCATTTGCTTCTGAGACCATTTCTGTGTCTTGGCCATCCCCACGGAGTCTGGGAACTCAGGCGTGTTCCCATGCAGTCCCCTGCTACAATCCCTTTTGTCAACCTGCTCTGGACTCCAAACCGTGTAAGGGGGCTCCTTGAGAACCCAATCCCACTGCATTTTGGTAAGAAAGTAAGCACCCTGTTTGCATGCAGTCTGGTTCAGTATGTGGTTCTTTTATGGCTATGACAAATATTAGAGACACATGATCTTCTAGGGACAGTGGCTGCTCACACCTCCAGTTAATTACACTCAGAGCTGCGAGAGCAGGTGGGAGTACAAAGAGTAAATGTCCAGTGAGCCTTTCTGCACTAAATGGCTAGAGGCTGGCTGCCTGCAAGCTTGAGACTAAATAAATTATATATACAGTCCTCTACCTTGAAATGAACATAAGTGCCATATTTGCTACATGCTGTTGCCTTCTACATTTCCAAGCTGTTGTTTCTGAAGATGCCAGGTAGAACACATTTCATGTATGACTAACACTCATTCATTCAGTTTTAGATCAGTGTGGTTTCTGTGAAAACTTCCTCTTTCCTACCGCACTGACGGCATACTCCTCTGGGCTATGACAATTGGGCCCTGTCATTTCAATGCTCACTGCCACCAGGGTAACAGAGCAGGTTCTCTCAATTCTCCACTAAAACAGTCTGCTCAAAGGCCAGCTGTCTCATTTAGTGCTCTCAAGAGCTGAAGCACTCAAAGCACACAGCATCTGAAGCTGGAGCTAACTAGATAGCATGGAAGACACCTGACATCAAGTGGAAGCAAAAAAAGGAAAATCTAATGACCACAGAATCAGAAACTCAGTGATATAATGGTATTCTCCAAGTGCCCAGCTTGTTACAGATGGGTAATTGCTACTATAACAACATGGATGGCACTTTTTTTTCTACAAGAAATAATTACTTTGATTCAAAACGCTGGCTGTCTGACAATAGAATACCTACGGCAACACCTGCAGACCAGGAACGGACAGCTGTATTTTCCTCATAGCACTGCTAATCAGGTTCCTGCAACTGCCAGATCTTTGACTGAGGTTGAGGGGACATGTTGCCATCATGCTTTTAAGTATTTTTTCCTCTTTACCTACTGCTTTAGTCTCAGTTCCTCCCTCACCTTCTCCTACTTCAAAATACGTTGTTGGCAGTGACAGCAAATACAGAGAAGAGAAACTGCCAGATAGTCAACTGATATGAATGAATGTATTATTATGGTCAGTAGAGCTATATCAATATATGCAAGATGAAAATTAACCCCAAATCTGCTCAAATGCTCATTAGTATTTGATATTATCTGCAATGATTATGTAAGAGGCTAAACCCACAAAGGAAATCGCAGACTAGGCAAACCTATTATCCTCAGGTTAGCAGTTGTCAGCTTCCCAGTCTCCCTTCTCAGCTAAGACAGACATTTTAATATGCGCTTATTTCTGATTGTGTTCACTTTGTCTTCAAGCATAACAAAAATACAGACCATTACCTTCTATAAACCAGATGGAAATGATACAGGGGAAAAAAAAAAATCACTTTCTTCTACAGACACTATGTGCTGTACTGAAGGACTTTGTAATATGAAAAATTGGACCAACATCAAGGGCAAAAATAATCTCACCTTAATCAATACAGTGACAAGCTAAATTCAATGGCAATAGCCTTCACAGAGCCTGTCCTCCAAACGAACAGCAAGTTTTTCTCTAAAAGCCTTGCGGAAGTAAAGGGTTATTCAGTGTACATAATTGTTTCCCTAGAATAGAAATCTCCAGAGATGGTTAGTTTTATCTACTGTACTCACAGCTATATTGGCTTATGCCACTTTCTTCTACAGATGATGGAGTGCTGTTTAAATTCATGTAGTTGCCTCCTATAGCATGATGCTGAATCATGCTTCTAAATAAGCATGATAATTAGTAAGGACAGGCAATATGTATTTTGAGTTAACCCTAATTATAGAAATGTTTTCCTTATAAAAGACTTGCCAACTTGAATGATTTTTATAGTTTTAAAATTCAGCATGGATTGAGATTAGAAGACAGCCAGCCAAATAATCATTTCTAGGGAACTCAAGAGGAACCTTGAAGAGTCAGTTCAGATTTGCTGCAGAGTACAATAAAATTATGAATTTATTAAATTTAAATGGCATTTCTCAACATCCTAGACATTGCAAAAAGACAGATACAACACTAGAAACGTGGTTTAACTAGGTGGCAATTACATTACTTTAACACAACCAGGAAAGCACATATTTATTACTTGCTCTGTGCTCTACTATTCTGTCTTTGTTCTTACCTAGCTGCGTCCAAAATTTTAAGGCCATGGATCTCCATTGTGTAAGGTTGAGATGAAGAACAGGTGGTTGCTCATTGTGGATCTAACGTGGTTGTCCTCCACTTTAGAGGACTTCCTTGCCTCATCCTCTTCTGAGGTCTAATCCAGTATGGAGCAAAATCATCTGTTGCATGACAGTGTGAATGGGGCATGCTTTAACCTAAACTAGCCCCTGGGTTTATGTTGCAGAGAAATAGAGACACAAGTTTAATTATCCCTCCTCCCCATTACACATCACTTTAAAACTAATTCACAGAGCACATTACTGCCATGTGACCCTTGAGATACTTTCCTTGTTTCTCATTTCCTTGTCATTATATTCTTTTATAATTACAGCAGGAAGTTGCCACTACTGCCCAACATCAGCTCTTCATAAGAAATATGAAATGTGGCCCAGCCAGGGAGGAGAGCAACAAAGATTCAGACAGGTGTTCATGTACATATACTTTTTAAAGGCATGTTTTGGTGCACCCACTGTTACCCCAGTGTAGGGGAAGGACTTGCGCAGCAAACACAAAGGCTAGGACTTCATTCCTCTGTTTTCAGCAGAGTCTCCTGAAGACTGTCTGGGCCCACTGGAAGAGGTCCCAGGGAGGACAGGAGCAGCTGGGAAAGCAAGAGAGGGACACGGGTAACATGAAGTCAGCAAGCATATGGCTTGCTTGGACATAGTCATTAGGCCTTCCAGCTGAAATGTTTCAGTCATGACTCAGGGGAGAAAGACAAAACTGAAGGAAGCTCACAAAAGCCTACAATGTTTCCGTTAAGAAACACTGAAATACAGTGAGCGAGTCTGTGGAACAGGATTCAAATCCTGGACTGTTATTGAGGCTACACACCACCTAAATTTAGGACTCTCAAAGCAGGTGTTTCTCTGTGAGTTAGGTGTCTAATCTTCCACCACAGGTGAGGCAGAGCGTGATTCAGCTGACGAGCTGCTGGGCACTCATCTGAGATGCTGAAACATAGGTGCCTGGTGTAATGTTAACACTGCCACTGGATGACCAGGTCTCTGCAACGAAGCTGAGCCATCCTTGTCCACCTTGAGGTGAGCTGCTCCCCAGGCCATGCAGTCAGTCCTCACCAGAGACATAATTCAGGTGTCTGGTGCCATTTCAGATGCTCAGGAGAAATCCTCCTGATCTCCAGTTACTGCCCCAAGAACACACAGCTGCTGTAAGTACTGCATTGTATCTGGCAGGGCTCCACAGGTGTCTTGGATACCAAGAATATCTCAGCCAGAACAAGGCACTTAAGTTTTGATAATTGAATCCTGCTCTAACACTCCACAGGCCATAAGGTGAGTGTGGCTGCTTAGCTCACACATAGGTACCTGCATTTAAGTGTCTTCACGTGAAACATGGCCTTGCTCAAACTCCCTAAAATCTAGGTAAGCAAAACATGATGCTTATCTTAGTCCTTGTTTTTCACTAGTGAGCAATAAGGAATGGCACTAACAAAACCTATTAATCTGAGTCTGCTTTTCTGTGATAGGAAATGACATGCTGGCAGTATGAACGTGCTGAAATGCTCCAGAAGTGAAGACCCCAGGGCTTCAAGACCCGTTTGGTTCCTCAGGTTCAGGAACAAGTTCCCCTGGCTGTGCTTGAGACAAGTGCTTCAGATGGAGAAGATGCCACAGATCCAGAAGCTTAATGCTTAAAACCTGACCTCAGACTTAAACTTTTGGGGGCTGATACTTTGCGTACCATGTCTCAGGCTGTGGAAGCTGAACAGATGGGGAAATCAGATGGTCTGGGCTTCCCCAGCTAGGACTGTTCTTTGGAATGGTTGTCCTAGACCTCAGAAACAAAGTGATTCAGAGGTTGACCTCATAGCTGTGTAACTGCAGAGGCAGACACACACATGTTGCACCAGCCTAGTCAGAACTGAAAACCTGCCTAGCTCACAAGTTGTGAAGTACAACTGTTCCTACTAGATTTGCCAAAATAAATAATTTCATGGAAATGCTTTCCTTTTTTTTAGATCTCAGTCTTTCCATTAAAAAAATCCCATTTCTCTGTAAAAGGTCTAACGAGTCCCAGCATAATACCCTGATCAGAGATCAGGAGAGAAAAGGAAATCTCATTTCCACTTGCAAACAGTGGGATGAATGGCACAGCTATCTAAATTGCAGCTCAAAATATGTGGGTCAAAGTTACCCCTGAGAAACATCCATTTAATTAATAGTATGTGTTACATGTAATGATGGAACCCAAAATCAGATTTACAAGTTGTTAACAAATGTTTCTAAATTAACAACTAATCTGGTTTATGATCTCTTCCCACTATATTTTGTTTTATTTACATAGAGGTAGATACCTAGGAATGTACAAGCAGTGATTTCATGACCACATTAATTAGTCATATAAAGGTATTCATTTTGGGTTTAGAACTAGTGAGAAAACCGCTGATTTGTTGCAGGAAACTTAAGTTTTTAGGGAAATATGAAAACCTTAGAAGAGTAAAGCTTAAAAAAGCAAGTCTTTTGAGTCAAAATGGAGATGTGATTGTCTCGTCTTTCTCTTCTCCTCCACAGGCCAAGTTCTTCATTTCATATAGGTGATGATCAGAGATATTTGTTCTTCCTCTGGCTAGAAACTTGGGGAAAGGATTTATACTTTTTAAGTGAGCCTTTGGTTCTCCATACATCACTTCTTTATGAAACACAGAATCCACCAAGCTCTGATATGATTAAGGAAAATCATCAGATAATTTATGAGGCAGCCTTTGAAACTCATCAGATAAAATATTTGAAAAATAAGCTCTTCTAAGATAAGGCTAATGTTAGCCAAATAATGCTTCTTCCAAAGACAACTGGGTAACAGAAGATATCAAACATTTTTCTGGGACAGCATAAATATGCTATCTCACTTCAGTTTACAGATATTATCATTGAAAGGGGTTGTGATGGGTTGACCCTGGCTGGACGCCAGGTGCCCACCAAAGCCGTTCTATCACTCCCCCATCCTCAGCTGGACAGGGGAGAGAAAAATATAACAAAAAGCTTGCGGGTCGAGATAAGGACAGGAGAGATCATTCACTAATTACCGTCACAGGCAAAACAGACTCAGCTTAGGGAAAATTAGCTCAATTTATTACAAATCAGCCAGAGTAAGGTAAATGAGAAATAAAACCAAATCTCAGAACACCTTCCCTCCACCCCTCCCTTCTTCCCGGGCACAACTTCACTCCCGGATTTCTCCACCAAGCCCCCCCAGCGGCACAGGGGGACGGGGAATGGGGTTTACGGTCATCACATGTTATTTTCTGCTGCTTCATCCTCCTCAGGGGCAGGACTCATCACACTCTTCCCCTGCTCCAGCTTGGGGTCCCACCCACGGCAGACAGTCCTCCACGAACTTTCTCCAATGTGGGCCATTCCCACGGGCTGCAGTTCTTCACGAACTGCTCCAGCATGGGTCCTTTCCACGGTGTGCAGTCCTTCAGGAGCACACTGCTCCAGCATGGGTCCCCCACGGGATCACAAGTCCTGCCAGAAAACCTGCTCCGTGGGCTCCTCTCTCCACAGATCCGCAGGTCCTGCCAGGAGCCTGCTCCAGCGCAGGGTTCCCATGGGGTCACAGCCTCCTTCGGGAACCCACCTGCTCCGGCGTGGGGTCCTCCCCAGGCTGCAGGTAGATATCTGCCCCACCGTGGACCTCCCTGGACTGCAGGGGGACAGCCTGCCTCACCATGGTCTTCCCCACGGGCTGCAGGGGAATCTTCGCTCCGGCGCCTGGAGCATCTCCTCCCCCTCCTTCTGCACTGACCTTGGTGTCCGCAGGCTTGTTTCTCTTACGTGTTCTCACTCCTCTCTCCGGCGGCTGTTTTCTCCCCATCCCAACTTTTTTTTCCTTCTTAAAAATGTTATCACAGAGGCGTTACCACTATCACTGATTGGCTCGGCCTTGGCCGGCGGTGGGTCCGTCTTAGAGCCGGCTGGTATGGGCTCGCTCTCTCTCGAACACAGGGGAAGCTTCCAGCAGCTTCTTACAGGAGCCACCCCTGTAACCCCCCCCGCTACCAAAACCTTGCCACATAAAACCAATACAGGGGTAGAAGTTTTGGTATGGGGATTTGAATAGCCTGCCTTTTGAATCACCAGCTATTAGAAATTCACAAATTGAGTCAACATCAGGCACCTTCCACTCTCCTGCCAGAAGACAAGGAAATCTGCAGGAGGCCTGAAACTCTGGAAAGGCTGAGAAAGACAAACGTTTTGTTCAAATTGTCCATGCAAAATCCCAATACAGAATATGCTTAAAATAAGGGTTTTCAGCCACAGCACATCCACCTGATTGGTGTCCAATAAACTTCCTACTCCTGCCTCTCTATATCACTCACCTTTTATGAAGCAAGTTCTCCAACCCATGGCTTCTCAGGTTTCTCACTGGTTATTTGTACAGAGATTGTCTGAAAGGGCATGCTTTAAGGTGCTTCAGTGCCACACAGAGGTGTGCAGAGAAATTTTGCACCACTGAAAAGCCAGTGCAGACATCTCACTGAGAGCAACAGGTAGAGAGTGAGGCCAAAATCACCTACTGCAGCAGAGCCTGACCAAAATAAGGCCACTAGGTGCTGTCAGTGAAAACACAGACAAATAATAACTTTTTTGAAGCAGCTAATATATGCTGGGAGAGAATAGAATATATTTACCAAGACTCACAAAGCCCCTCCAATTGTTTTTGTTATATATTAAAGAAGGCAAAGTTCAGGCATTGGTGATGCTGTCACTGAATCTGAAAATAATAATTTTCTGGTTAATGATGCTCATGATTAGATGGAATGTCACAAAGGGAAGTTTTGAAATGTTAAGTAATATTGAAGATTATGTAGAAAAATGCTAAGTATTCAAAAGCATTTTCTCTTCCTTTCGGTGCTTTCCTTATTTTAACTTTGTAGTTTCACATAAAAGACATGCTCTGGAGTAGAGCTACAGGAATAATGGTGGGGTTTGCTGGTTGTAACTCCAGTGATGTAAAATTTTACACTCACAGCAGTCTGAAAAGTGAAGAGTTCTGCTTTTTTGTTACCTTTTTTTTTTTTCCTTTAAATTGGATATTGGTGGAGTACAAGGGGAATGGACCACAGAGTGGCCAGACTCTCATGCCATCCCCAGAATAAATCTCCTAGTGTTGCTGTCAGAAGTAGAGCACTCTTAAGGGTGGATCAAGGTCTAATCCAATAGGCTATTACTTACAGACTTAAGTCTAGGATAGGTCTCATATCATTCTTAACTCCTGTCCTGTTGCAGTGGGCAGGCAGCAACCTAATTTTGCTTGCTTTCTTTGATTTGTTAAGAATGCAGTGTAACATGGTCAGTTGGAGTATCCAACGATGAAGGCAATCAAATACAAAATGAAAATGCTAATAAATCCTAAAGAACATAAGTATTGTCAAGCATAGTCCTATAGATCAAACGGCATTTTAAGAACCTTTATAATCTCTTCAAATACCAGCCTACCATATGTCAGAAGAGTTATTTAAAAAGGACTCTGCCTTTGATGTGCTAACAAAGGGAGAAATGACAGTAGATATGAAAAAAGAATGGTGGGTCAGTCAGGAATTCAAGAGCACTGCTGTGAAAATGGTATAAAAGAATGGCTGAAAAGTTTAGCTGTGAGACTAGAAATAAGATTTTAATTGCACAACAACATGAAAAGTAACAAGGGGTCGGGGGGGAAGGGAAATCCCACAGCAGCAAATATCAGCTGAGCCTCTGTGAAAATGAGCAATTACTTGTGCTATGTAGGAAAGGAAAATCATGGACTTGAAATCTTCTTTTCTAACTGGGAAGAGCAAAATGTCTTACAGGTGAAAGACACTGAGAGAAACAATTTTGAGAAATTGATCAGGCAAGACAGAAAAGTCTGTTTAGGAGAAATGATCATTGTTATAAGGTTCTTAAGGTGGGAGTGGACACGGGATTAAAAAAAGTGCACATATGCAAACCCAGTTTTATGTCAGAAAAGATACATCTAGGCATAGGTCTGGAGTTCACTGGCAGGAAGGTATCCAAGTGAACCGAAGGGATTCCTACTACCATGGGGAAATTTTTAACCTAGGTATTATTACCTCAAGTATATTTTTCATCTGCTCTCTCTGTAAAGAGTAACTGACATGGGTTGGAGGAAATCACGTTCTACCCAAATCTGAACTGCCAGAGGAGTGCCTCCAGTTGGGAGTGCAACATGGGACAGCTTCAAGCCTTCTCCACCTCTCCAGACTAACCAAAAAATCAATCCTTGGAGTAAAGTGTATTCCATACCCAAAGCTTTACAGACAAAAATAAAACTGTAAATGAGTTTGTACTAATAGCACATGATCGGATAGTTCTAATCAGCCATATAAAATGAAAAGCAACCTATTCATTCACCATTTAAAAATTATTGGGCCAAGATTCCAACATGTGGAAAGGTTGATAGCCAAGTTGTAAACCTTGGAAAATATGATTATGCTATCAAAACAACAATAAAAAAATCTTTAACTATTAAAACACAAACATTTCTGCTATAATTACAAATATTAGGAACTATAAGAGACTGCATCAAGTGAAGAACTAAAAGAACAGGTATTACAACCCCTGCTGTTTCTGCAAACATTTTTATTAGCTAGAGGAGCGGTGAAATTAGACCAAAGGGAATGAGTTTCTGGAAGCTATTTACCAACTATAAACTAGCGAAGGAACAGGGAATTCTAGTTACATTGCAAGCCATTAAAGTTGTTTTTTTTCTTTCCGTTTTTTTCCCCAAATGGCTGTTCAATATGAAAAATTACTCTCTGTCAGCAGAGACTCTTCATAACCCACCCTGATCAGTAACCTTCATTGCTTTATTGAGATAAACAGGCAGTACACAACCGAAACATTTTATATAAACAGAGTTAAAAACTCAGAAACAAGGTTTTGTCATGTGAGAATAGAAACTAAAGAACAAATCTAGATCCACTCTGTCAAACAAATTAGCAATAAGCTGCCAGTTCTGAACTATCCCTTGATTCAGTTCTTCTCAGGTGAAGTTGCACGAAATGATTTACTGACTAAAAAACTTTTGAATTGTTTTGGCCAATATTTATTGTTATTATGAAGACTAATTATTCCTATAGTTCTCTGGTGTAAACACTATTTCTTGGTTACATATGATAAACAGATACTGGTGATCACATTTTTTCATGTTCTGTTTTCCTCTCATAACAAAAGAGGCAGAAAAGCTTATTCTCTTCATTTAAGCTTTATTAAATAAGCATCCTGCAACCATGTTTGATAGATTTTTTTTTTTTTTATTGGAAAATAAGATTTTCTCAAAATGGAAACATTTTACAATATACCATCAAATGTTACAAAATGTTTAAATCAAAATAATGCAAAATGTTATTTGTTCCAACTTGTTTCGAACTTTGCTTGTTATTTTCTAATTTAAACACAAAAGAAGTCATGCACTGCTCATGATACTTCGTTTCCTCACAACAAAGACTTCAATAACTCATATTCTATCCCATTTCTGAATTAAAATTTGTCAGAATATCTTTCCATGACACTGAAACAGTTCGATCTTTCAGTGATAGCCAATAACTGCCTCCATCGTAAGTCTCTAAATCACTCAGAGCTCTGGGCTTAGAGAGGTCTCAACAGATTCCCAAACCCTCACTGTCTAAGACAGGACCCATTATACCTCTGACTTTCCACTATTTTTTTCTTAATTTAACCAGTTCCTTTAAAAAGTATTAAAAATTAATTAATGTTTTGCTTAAACCCTTGCCTTGAGCCAGGCAGAGTAACTTTGAATCCAGGTTCCCAGCTTCCAGCACAATGCTGTGATCTGCCCTATACACACTGCGCAGAGTCCTCCTCCATGCCGCTGTAGGCAGCTGATGTGGATTCAGCTTTTCTGAGAGGCCAGTGAATTGTGATCTACTACTTCTGTACGCTGTGGTTTTATCACTGAGTCACTTAATAAATATATACCCTTCTACCCTTGCTGCCATTTTTGCAGCTCAAGTCTTCTTGATTACCATTAGTAGGCACTTTAAGGATTTCTTTTTCTTTGTCACCCGCCACCCTACCTTTTGAATCTTGTTATTCCTTTTTGGCTATTTTTGAATGCTCTTTTCTTCTCTTTTCATAATCAGTTAAAAATTTCATGTCAGATTAAATGCTTGGTGGGAGGGGTTGTTTCAGAAGAAGGAAAATCAGAAAGTTTTACAGTCTCTTTGAGTCTATTTTCTCCCCTCAAATGAACAGAAAAATCAATTATTAGTTAGCATTATACAGCAATTCATGCTTCTGTAATGATCCAGGCTCTCAGTAGACAAAGAAAAAATAACCTGCTAAGCTACACACAGTAGAGCTAACCTGTAATCATTAGCTCCAGAAGCACTGAATCTTCCCAGCTGGGCTAAATGGAGAAGCTCCATTAGTTGTCGATGGGGAGGTATATATTCTCTTTGCAGGACAGCAAACGCAAATGAAATAACCACAAAAACATGAGCAGGACTGAAACTGCATGCAGAGAAAGGTGACTGAGTTTGCTTTCCAGCCCCCTTATTTCCCATCTTCCCATTAAGGACTTTTGTTAGAGAATATGTATTTTGGATGGAAAAAAATCCTTTGCACCCCATGGGAAGATTGCAGCAGAAATTATTCATGTCAGCTTGCTGTCAAAGCCTTCTTACCAGAGCCCTTCTTTCACTAACTAGTTTCCCCACAGACCAAAGACTTCCAGTCCCCTATTAATGTCAGGAAAGAATGGCCATGAATGTTTGTGCCTGCATGTAAATTCACTGTTTCTAATGCCAGGCAGACAGAAATACATAAAAATACATATCTTGCATAGGCAGAGCATCTTTTTATCCCTTTAAAAAAACAGCGCTGCTCTGGATTAAAGGTTTTCCCTTATTAAGACCTTTTACTTAGGGAGAAGATTTGCTATGTCATAACCAGTGAAATAATACCAGTGTTGGTATGCCATAGACAACCAAATACTATTCCTGCCCAGCTGAATCAGTGTGAAGGTGAGAACAGCTAGCCCTCAGAGGGAAAGAAATCTCAGGACACCAAATGTGTTATGCTGAGGTCTCTAATGGCACATTCGCATGACATGCAGGTGGGCACAGCCCATTGCGTATCTCCCCACCAAGTGTCGCCCCTGTTGCCCTGCCCCTTCGTCTCCGGGTCCTGGCTCCAAGCTCTGCCCTGGCCCCTGCTGAGCCAGCCCTGCCCTAGCACTTCCCTTTGCCCCCTCCTCCTGCCACCACTCACCATCCAGCCTCTCCTTCCCTGCCACCAGCTTCCTCCCTGCCTCCATTTCTGTTCCCCAAAGTCTCAGGTTTCTTCTCTCAGTCCTCCTCCATTCTCTTCCCCACCCATGAACATGGGGTTTATATTTTTGGCACACCAGTGGCAAAACCCCATTTTTTCACCAGAAATCAGTTCATCATAGATTATAAGTATAGAATCAGAGCACATTATTCAACAAAGCGTACAAGTTCTGGCTGCTTTCCAGCACAGAAGAATACAAATTTCCAGTGAATTATATAGACTTGTATGAAAGTTACAACACCCTGTTGGGAATTCAACATGGATTCTCTCTATATCACTTTTTTCCTGCCCACATTATTTTGCATTATGTGAAAAAATATAGAGCTCTCGGGTATTTTGATGTATATCTATCTGAAGAAAGCTAATACACATCTGACAACATGTATACCAGCTGCATACAGCTACAGAACTATTTCCATTTTGGAGTAAAAAGAGAAAAGTAAAAGAGATTAAAACTGTGTGGTTACTTGGTAGTTAGGAATAAGAATGAGAAATTAAAATTACATCAGTAAAGAAACAGGCCACAACTTTAATTATATGCTTCCAGATTTATTTGTGCTTGCTTATTTTGTAAGTAATATTTTCTGCAAGAAATGTAATATTTTGACAGATGCAAATGTTTGTGGGAGGGCCTGCAGAAGTGAGATGGGTGAAGGCTTTTGCTGATTTCAGTATATGCAGTTTCAGCCTTCATGTTTTGCTGACCTTTATTTTTATCATGTACTACTGATTATGACAAACAAATTTGCTTCACCTTTATTTCAATTCCAGGAACTGAATCCATTAAGAGTCACAAACATTATCAGAAATGTAAGCCTTCCGTAACAATTTCAGGTGTGGGAGTTATCTAACCTGAGTATTCTGCTAATAGAAGTCACTGATGGAGTTTACATGTTTTCTGTTCTGTCTTTGATGGGGAAAAATGGTATGAAATTTGCTAGCAACAGCACCTATTATTAACAAGAACGTCTCCCTGGAAGATGCTGGCACATTTACTATCAGCATCTTCTCACACAGGTATCCCTGTGAAGGACTCTGTAGTACACTGCTGTTATGCACACTATAAATTGCTGCAGTTTTATTCTTGGAACCATTCTCAAATGTCATGATTTTCCATAGCTTTATTGCAAACTTCACAGTGATAATTTAGCCTAATTCACTGAACCTCATTGTCTTTAAAATCCTTTGGGATAAGGAATTAGACACAGCAGTCCTTCACAGTTTCCAGGTCTCTCCTCTTCCCCATGCCAATACAAACTTACCCTGCATTATTAAAGGCATAGTCATACCTGCTTAAGCCACAGCAGCTATGTCAGTTGATTAAAACTCCTTGGGCAAAAGGTCAGAGAAATGAGATCTTCACAGCTGCAGGATGACAAGCTGAAAGTGATGAAGAAGATCGCAAAACCAGTATTTTTCCCAGTTCCTGCTTCCTCCAGCCTGACAAGGTGTGGTATAAGTTCCACAGGGCTATTTTCCACTCTTGCCTTGGGGAGCCATTGAAATTCCTTCCACTTTGTTGAGAAAAAAATGTGTCCTTGGCCAATCTGTGATGCCCTGTGGTTAGTTTGTTCAGCCTCACTCGCTCTCTTCCCTCAGCTAATATCTTAGAAATTGTTCTCAGCAAGAGTCACACAGGAGCTCTCTATACACAGTGTGCATGAAGCATTCAGTCTTGCCCATGTGTACATAAGTAAGCTCTGACAATTAAACATGTGGACTGCCCCCCTAATGAGACTATACTGGTTTCAGTAACAGCTTCCGCACAGTACTGCATTCTGCCATACAGATATACCCCCAGTGCTGGTGAATGATTATTATGTGATAAAAAGGAGCGCATCCATACGGGAAGTATTTTCCTTGAAAACGTGAAATCATTTAATAATGCTTTGACAAGGCTCCATGGTAAGCATTTCACATCCCTCTCCTAATAATGTCAGTGGGGAAAGCAAACCATAAACGTTCTGTCAAAATTTCTCAGCTCAGAAATGCCAGTTCCAGCCTGACCGCTCATCCTGTACACACTGGTCTGCTGTAGGTGAAGATGAAGGTTCTGGTCTGGCAGCATCTGTGGAGTCCTGTCTTGCCTCGCCAGTGGGCTTCTTCCTGCCACTTCCCCTGCTTGCTGGGTGGCCTCTGAGGCAGGCAGGTACCGAGCCCATTCCAGAAACCAGGCTGAGAAGCTCAGAGCTGCCAGGTGCTCTTCAGCTGCGCCATAGCCAAGCGGTCGCAAGCCCACAGCCCCCCAGCAGCCCACCTGTCGTCAGGACTCCTGGGCATGCCCGGACACGGGGTTTTCCATTCTGAGAGAGGGAGCAGGTGGGGCTTCCCACCACTCATTCAGCCAGCCTGAGAATCTGGGCTTTTACTGGGAATTTGTCTTGTCCCTCCTAGGGGTGGGCCCTGACTAGGAGCAACCCCAGGAGACCGAAGACCTGGCAGAAAGAGAAGATGCTGTATGTTCCTGAACTATGTTATTCCCTTTTGTGAAAAACAGCAATTACTCTGTTTTGAAATGAAACAGTATCTCAGATGCTTGGATATTTTTGCAGAAGAGAAGCTGGTTTTCCACCATTGTCTGTAATAAGAGAGCATAATAGCAAATTGAGGTCTCACACCTATGATGGGCTGACTGAAAAGTGTTTTGACAAAATGATATTCAAGGGAAACACTTTCTCCTTTTCTTTTTAAATAAAGTTGGTGTTTTCTCTAGAAAAGTCAAACATCCAAAATATTTCTAGTTTTGCCTCTGGGTTATCAGGTTTCCTGGATCATGTGTTTCATCTGCTTGTCCTCTTCCCGAGCTGGGCCTCCACTTCCATGTCTCCCATGCTTTTGACCAAAAGGTTAACTACCTGAGGGGCATGGCAGGAACTCTCCATTCAGGGAAACCAATACACTGCTGGCACTTATTCACATGACCCGTGTCATCAACATTCATAATATGAAGCTATTATGCTGCATAATCACTTTTAATGCCATGGTTGCTGCCATGGTAAATAGAGCTGTTGGCCATATGATTCACATGTAATCACATGAACTCCTGTCCATAAGGGTTCACCTGGGTCCTTTATTACCAGCAGACATCTTTAGTAGCTTTGCTTTCTTAGCTTCTCATCAAGAAGATGAGGTTGATACCAGCTTAGAAAATGTTGTCAGGCTCATCATGGCTGTCCATTTACCAGTCCTTGCAAAGGGGAAGGTTATCTTGCCAGTCCAACTGCTCCAGCCAGGCTGGACACAGCCATGGCCCTTGCCTGGCCCATTGCTAGAGATAGCAGGGAAAGAAGGCTACGAATGAGGTCATCTGTGTCTACCTTGGCAAGATTGCCTGGTACCCAAGAACTTTGATTATTTAAATCTCTGCTTTTGGCTCTCCTGAGACACTTAAGTCTTTATCCCCTTTCCAAAGCTGTATTTCTTTTCCACTTCAAGCAGTCATCTCCTACATTTTGTCCTCCAGCCTTATAGCCATCTTACTTTGCTAACCACTACCAAATGCCAGACTGTCCTTTCACCTTTTGTCATAAACATAAACATTAATTATTCAGGAAAAACAAAGAAAACCTTCTTGTGTTTTGGGCTGCATTTTTTTTTTTTTTTTTCCATCTGGCCAAAGCAATGGGATAGCCTCTTTCTATGCACCCCTAACAGTATAACTGAAATATGTAAGAAACCAGTCTTCCTCTTAGGATGAAGACAAAATATGCAGAGTCTATAATCAGGCATTATCTTCAAAGAGGCCACCCATGTTTTCCAGGATAAGCTTGGTACTGTCACAGGGCACTGAGAGAAAGCTTACAAGGAGTGGTACAAAACCCTTCAAAGTCCACTCAGAATAGAAATATTTTTAAAGATGTTCTCTTAGGGGTGCCGTGGGGCTGATGGCTCAGAGAAATATCGTTAAAAAACGGCTGAAAAAATTGTTGTTACAGTAAACATGAATTAAGTTTAATAGCCTTATGCCCTCCATTTCGGGTCTCAAGTGCTCTCAAGAGATCAATAAAACCTTTTGGGGTTTTATTATAGTCTGTCAAATAATGCAGACAATACAGGTGAAAGGTTCTCAAATAAGT